>NC_056752.1:49272836-49572836 GCF_018687715.1 Carya illinoinensis
TTTGAACCTTAGACCCAAGACTAAGGCCCTTACCAGTTGAGCCAACCCCTAGGGGTTTGATCTGTTTGTTATCAGAATTGATTTGTTTTGAATAACTAGATGCATAACTTCTCTTCAGGAATTGGAGTAGATGGAAAGAATGGAGGCAACATAGACAGCTGCAGCAACACAGACAGGCTGCAAGTAATGATGCGGCATCTCAGATTGCAGCTGAGGAGGAGACAGGAGATGTTCCGGATGGAGAGTTGTGTGTGATCTGTCTGATGAGGAGAAGGCGATCTGCATTCGATCCATGTGGGCACCTGGTGTGTTGCCAAAGCTGTGCCAACTCAGTTGAACGGGAATCCACACCCAAGTGTCCCGTCTGTAGGCAGGAAATACGCAAATCATTGCGGATATATGATTCTTGAGAGAGAGAGAGCTACTGTTTGTTCAATGTGTGGCTGAGACTTTTCTAGTCTTGGAAGAGAGTCGTCGCTGTATTTGTCAAAGTTTCTCTTTATTTAAGGGGATAGAGCTTTAAGGAGAGGTATAGTAAAATTTTGCTGGTGAAAATAATGTTATAGGGGGAATCTGTTGTGAATATATATTTCAAAGTGATTGCCGAATGCTTTTTTAATAGGTAGGGAGTCGTAACTTGTGTAAATTATAATTTGTGCTCCCTTTGTTTTCAACGTGTTAACAACCGACCAGCAATCTAAAGAATGGATGAAGGCTTTGGTACTTTTAATATTATTTTTTTCGTGTGATTGGGGTCATTTTATTGACGAAAGAAACAGTGATTTTGATGAAATTCCGCCGGACATATCGGTCTGCTGGTTTTGGTTTGGGATGGTTGGCCAATGGCCTGGCTGGATTGGAGAAACGTTCATCCCTTGATATGTCCCCTGTTCTGACCTCCTGATACAGCGTACAGCTCAAATCTATCTCTACAAAGTTACAAACACAGTGGACGTTGTAGAGCACCTCCATTGTTCTCAATGGCAATGCAATCTAGATTATACATCACCTCCCCTGTCATTTTCCTCCTTTCTCGTACCCCTATATGATAGGAGATCCAACCCCATGTTTTTGTTCTTACTATCTGAAGATTATGTCGACTATTTTGGCAATCATCAAGCTGCATTTTATAACAAAGTATAAAGTAAGGCAAATGAGAGAAGAAGCACATCTGTTGAATCACAAACAAAAAAGAGAAGCTCCTTAGTGGACACATTTATTTCGCGTTTTTGGATATGGAAATATACAAAAAAGGGTTAAACAAGAAGAAAAGCGTGCTACTTGTAACAGCCCGCTAGAAATTCAATTGTGAAATTTCTATTAACTTTAGGAACCTCGTGAAAACCCCATAAGTTTTCACGAATCCATTAATCGTATAGGTTTTTGTCTAACTATATAGTTAGTGTTATTATTTACAATGGTATCAGAAGTGTGTTTTTGATTATTGGAGATAGTTAGAAGTGTCAAAATGTATTATGGTTTGTGCCATTAGACTCGGAGGGTTATTTAAAGTCTTATGGCGCAATAACATTTTTTCATATTTTTAGACAAAATGTCTGTTCAAAACTGTAGATATTATTGGATAAAAAGAAATATCTTGAGGTAATTTTCATGAATATTATTGGGTAAAAATATCTTGAGTTGATTTTTGTAGATATTATTAGGTAAGAGAGTCCTACACTCCACTCTCACTCCGGTAAGAGAGTCCTACACTTAACTCTCACTTCGGGTAAGAGAGTCCTACACTTAACTCTCACTCCAGCCTCATCTCTTCCATATCTTATCCACAAGTATCTCCAGCCACTTCTCCCCACGAAATTATCTTCATTTATGCTTTCCATTGAAAGAATACCAAACACTCTCTCTCGGACAGCTTTTCGGAGTTGTTTTGCACATCCATTTCGAAGCTTTTGTAAGTGTTTTATCATAAAGTCTCCTTCATATAAGTTGTTCCTCTTTGAGTCTAGTTTCCGTAGATGTATTTTTCGTATCATTCCATGGTCATTTGGTCGGTCAAAAGTATTTTTAACCATGGAAAGGTCATTCTGGGCGTGAATCTGGAGAGTATGTTATAGTTTGGAGTTTTTGACCAAGCTAATGGATAGATATTAGTCCGAAATTTTTATGGAGTATTGTTAACATGTATATATGACTATTGGTTGAGGATTTTTGCATGATTAAAGGTTTTGATGAAAGATTTTCTTAGATTTAGAAACTTAGAAACTGGAAGAGGAAAAACAGTTTCTGTTTTGAGAAAGTTTAACTCTTTGGTGGTCTAAACCTATTCTAATGACTTTAATAATTTTATTGGAGGATACTAAGTATCTTATATACATGTTATATTATTATTTTGAAGATATTTGATGTTAGTTTCAAAGATATGAAATTTTATGCAAAGAGATATTCAGATAAGCCAAAGTGTGGATATTCTTGGCTAAATTTATGTTTTGATTAATTTCTAACCATGTGATCTTGAATTAGAAGCTTGTATATGTTTTAGGACATCTTTTTAAACCATGTAATGGTTTGGTTTGAAGATCATATATTTATAAGTCATAGATCAAGAGATTTATCAAAACTAGTTGAGGAAAAAGTTTCTGTTTTTGGACTAAGTGTAAAACCAAAAACTCCAAATTTTATTTTGTGATTTTGGTGACTTTAGTTTGATGATTTAAAGCATGGTTGATGTTAGGATGATATTATGAATATGTTAGAAGTAAGATTTGATTTTTGAAATTCTTGGAGATGTTTTGATTTAAGGTCAAAACTTGTGATTCAAGTGCTTGGATATTTTTACAAAAAAGTTTGGTGTTGATTATTAGCTTTTTCTAAATGGATGTTTTAAGTATGGTTTTGAACTTAGGATTGGAAGATGTTTGTTGCAAAATTTTGGTTTAAGCATGAGTTTTGAAGTTGGAAGGAATTGCAACAAAAATAAAGGGAAATGGCCTATGGATGTTTCAACCATAGTGTGTTCTTCATAGTTGTGTTTTGTTTTAAATTTTTCTGAGTTGATATTTAAGTTTAGGATAAAATTTACATGAGGAATGTAAATTTTAGAAACTTTTAGAGTTAGTATGCAAAATCCTTAAGTTATGGGTAAAACGGTCATTTTTCCACATGTAGAGAGTAAAATGAAAATTTTACTCTTTAAGTTAGTATTTTCCATATTTCAAATTATTAGTGATTTAGTTCTAACTTTTAGAATTACTAATTACAGTTCCTCGTGATCGCACTTGAAGTTTTATAAGAAACGCGGAGATCGAGGTAAGTTAGCTTTTAACTTACTAGCAGTCTACTGTGTATGTGTGCTAAGTAAAAGAATTACAGTGTATGTATGTATGTTATCATATATGTCATGCCATGCCAAGATATCATGTAATTGTCTATTATACAGAATTTATTTTGTCATCAATTTTTATCTGTTACATAATATATTCTGTTATGTATTACTGTACATTACAAGTACGTCATGCTAAGTATGTCATCTATTACATGTAAGTCAAGTCATGTAATATTCACTGTTGCAAGTATGTCATGCTAAATATGTTGTCTGTTATATGTTATGCCATGTTACGAAATGTTTCTATCTCAAGTTGGTCATGTATTCTAAGTTATGTTCAAGTCACGTTATGTTACGTCAGGACTTCAGTCCTTTCGTATTCCAGTCACATTTCATCTTGAGTACATTATGATGTGTAGAATACATGGGGCCACAACAACTGTGGAGTATGTATTTAACTACAATTGTGATGCGTAAAATACATGGGGCCACAACAACTGTGGAGTATGTATTTTTCATGTTAAGTCAAGTTTGTGTAGAATACATGGGGCCACAATAATTGTGGAGTATGTATTTTTAAATGTTAAGTCAAGTTGTGTAGAATACATGGGGCCACAACAACTGTGGAGTATGTATTTAACTACAAATATGATGCGTAAAATACATGGGGCCACAACAACTGTGGAGTATGTATTTTTCATGTTAAGTCAAGTTTGTGAAGAATACATGGGGCCACAACAACTGTGGAGTATGTATTTACACGTAGAATACATGGGTCCACAACAACTGTAGAGTATGTATTTTTCATGTTAATTCAAGTTTCAGAGCAAGTTCATGCTAAGTCCAGTTCACTTTATGATTCAATTTAAGCTATGTCAATTATGCTATGTTGTACGCTAAGTTATGCTTTAATTACTTATGAATTTGATTATGCATTTATGCTTTTACTGTCATACATGCATCATTAGTCTGTATGGAAGTTTTTTGTTAACTTGCTGAGATTTGTAATCAAATCTCACTGTGGTAGTCCCAACTACCATTCCCCCCGAATGGTAGATCTTGTTACAGGACCTGAAGGAGGATCAGGAGCTGACCAACTAGACACAGTCGACTGAACGACGGTGCGTCGTTAATGTTAATATAGTAGTTAAATTACTACTTGTACAATGGAGTTGCATCTCCAGTACTTTTGGATCATAACTATTTTGGAATAGTGCTGTGATCTTAGTTATTCAATGGATCTTTATGTATGAAGTATGTTTTAAGTATTGGGATATTTTCAGTTTGGTGCATAGTATTGCTAAAGAAAAAAAAATTATCCGCTGCGAATATTGCATAATGTTAGATGCATGTTAGGATTATTGCATCTTATATGTCATGAACGGGGGCAGGTAACCTTGTGTTGCATATCTCGACGCTTCAAATGTCCGTCCAATCCCAAACGGAATTTGGGGACGTCACACTACTACATGGAGACAGACTTCAACGCAATGCTCCCCACCTTTGTGACCTAATTTTAGATTGACGCAGCTCAATACTCTTACAGTTTACATGGAATGCAGGAAAGAGAGAACTGAAAGCTATAACTGTTTTAACTGCTATTAGTTTTCATATCCATCTTTGATCTTCCACAGAGAACAAAATGAAACTGGCTGCCCTTTCCACCACAATCCCACACAACCGTCTTTCTCCTCCGGTCTCATCTCCCAATTACTATCGTACTTCCTCAATAGAGCTCGAGCCCCGTCAATGGCATCCTCTCCTAAGATCTCTCCTACAAACCCCACCCCTCTCATTCTCTCACACCACTTCTCTTTCCTTTCATTCATCTCTCCCCAATTCGTCAAAGCCTTCGCCGCCTCTCCTTCCATCAGTCTCCTATCATCGCCCTCTAGCCCCTTGAAAGCCGAGCTTGTTGAGTCCAAAAACCTCCACAAGTAATCCACTCGTCGAGAGAACCCAGTTGCAAAATCCCCACAATTCTTGCAGCTACATTCCATGTTGTTTTCGCTTAAAATCACTCCCTTTGGCTCCATGCTCCTCAGTAGTCTCAAGAACTCGGTTCTTTCATCCGGGGATTTGTGATTCAGGTGGTGAAGCCTAAATTGCGCGCAGACTATTAAGGTTTGATCACGGGCTATGTTTATGACTTGCGCACTCAGGCTTTTCAAGGGATGATTATCGAGCCGGTTGATCTGTAAATTAACGTTCATGAACTTGGCGAAACTGAGAAGCCGAGAGGAAAGGTTCTCTCCGGGTGGTCCTACGGAAAATGGGGTCTCTTTGTTTTGATCATTTTCAACTGTGGCAGCGATGACTGTCATGCGGACTAGTGGAGGCGGCCCTCCTGGTCTGCGGCTCAAGGCCTCAAGCAGGGTTGGCCATTGCACGCCATGAGAGACCCCAATATCAAGAATATGAAGATTTTGCGAGCGGTCAGGCTCTTCCGCGAGAATTTGAAGGATCGAAGAGTTTGCTATGTTGTTGGGGAAGGCAAACCAGGGACTGACCTCGTAAAATTTGAGTAGCGATCGTTGGAAGAATCGGGCATCCGTGTAAGCAAAGGTCTGCCCCACTGAGGAGGAGGAAGTGGAGGCGTTGGATAGGTGTTGTGCCAGTGCTCGGAGTCCATGGAAGGCGAGACGGTGGTTGGCATCGCCGGTGTCGTTGGCGAGTTCGTGGAGAACGTAGCGAAGGTGATGTACGCGTGACATATTGCCCATGCTGATGGCAGCCGCACAAGGGTTTAGTAGCTGCTCAGCCCATCTGCCTTCCTTGTTACCGTTACTTCCTGTGGCCTTGTTAGTGCCTTTCTTATTTCCAACTGATTTCTTAACCGCCACAACCTCTTCAACTGCTGCATCCCCATCGTCAGCGTGTCTGGTTCGACGGCTTTGGTTCTTCCGCGGATTGTGGTGGTTTTGGGATGGTTTGGGAAGGGGGTGATCGGAGGCTTTCCTCTTCTTGGATGAATCGGGCGGCGATGGATGATTAAAAATGGTGGGGTAAGTGGGTGTTGTGCTCGTGGCGGTGGCAGTGGTGTTGAGAGAGGTGACACTCGAGTCAATCAGATCTTGGCTTTCATCCCACCACTGGTAGCCGTTAATATCATCCGAATTGTACGGGTCATTCAAGAAAGATGGAAAGCATGAAACAGAGTCTTCTATCCAGTCCAGGATGTGATCTGGGGTGGGGTTCGGCTCTGGTTCTTCCATGATCATATTTTTGGTTGCAGACATGAAATGTGTTGTTTTAAGAGCTCGAGAGTAAAGAGATGGTATATCTTTTGTAATACGAAATCTGAGGTGGGCTAATGCTTGATCATTGACCAAAGGGGGGAGGATAGAGGTTGCAGAACTCTCTCTCTCTTAAATATAATACAAAAATGTAATGCAGCAGTGTTTTTGGAAAGAGACAAGAAAGGGCATTTTCCTAATTGTAGGCGTGCTGTTTGGTTGGATGATGCGATGGCCTCTTGTTGTTTAATTTAAGGTGCTGGGAGAGTAGAAAATAGTAACTCCTCTGTCCTTGGGGAGGTAGGATTATTCTGTTTTATTCGCGGTGGTTGAAATCTATTTGAAAAAAATGAAGGCCTAGGAGTTGAATTCGAGTTGTCAAGAGACGGCAAACTCTATTTCACTAATATAATACTGAAGGTCCTTGTCTGCTGTCGCTCTGTGGCCTTTGAGAGTCTAATATGTCATTGGAGATTTATGATGGAAGATGAAAATTTTATAAATAATAATATGATAGTTTGTGGATAGTAGTAAAATAGTTTTAATTGAATATTTTTTTTTTAATTTTAGAAAAGAATAGAGAAAAAGTTGAATAAAAATAATTTAAAGTTAAAATATTATTAGAATATAATTTTATTATATTATTTTTATTTAGAGATTTGAAAAAATTGATTTTTTTTTTTATTTTTTGTTTGAAAGTTTGAGAAAGTTGTAATGATTAATTTGAAAAATTTATAATAATTAGTTTAAAAAATTTGTATTTAAATTATATTTGAGAATGAAATAAGATAAAAATTTTAGGATGAAATCTATTTTCAAATAAATCCTTTCTATTTTTTTAGATGGATTTATAATTCTTGCGTACTCGTAGGACAGGGTTGTCTGAATTAGAACAAAGAAATAAGAAAATGAATAAAGAAAGAATGAGAAAAAAGAGGTTTTGTAATTTTCATCTGAATTTAGCATCATTGAATGGTCAAGTAATTTGAACTCGCCTCTTCATTCAAAACTTGGCCCAGAAATTTAGCATAGTTTGTATGTTGAGCTAAGTCACATACGAGAAGTTTGTAAATAGTAATAAAATAATTTGAATTAAAATATTTTATAAAATTATAAGAAAGAAGAGTAAAAAAATTGAATAAAAATATTATAAAATTAAAATATTTTTAAAGTACAGTTTTTCAATATAATATTTATTTTGAGATTTGAAAAAAGTTGAATAATTTATTGTATTTTATTTGAAAGTTTGAAAAAATTATAATGGTTAGATAATGATTAGATGAAAAAGTTAAAAATTTGAAATAAAAGTATTTATATGTATTTGAATGTTGAGATGAGATAAAATGAAATGATATGAGATGAGACCGGTCACCATCTTGCAATCCAAATGGAGCCTATGTCTTTCCTTAAATCGGCAAATAAAATAGCCCTCTAAGAACTGGCTTGAATTCAGAAATAAGATGAGATGAGATGAGATGGTTTTAGAAGAAAGATGAAAGTGAAATAAAATATTATTATATTATTATTTTTTAATATTATTGTTATTTTAGAATTTAAAAAAAATTAAATTATTTATTATATTTTATGTAAAAATTTGAAAAAATTTCCAGCACAAGCTCCATCATCTCCCCAGCTTTTTCATGGGAAGGTACCTCTCCAACTCCAAGTGCTTTCCAGCATCGTGAAGATTAATGTTGTTAGAGAAACGCTTCCCGACGGTCGGGCTGAAAATCCCACAAAAGCAGCCCTCCATTCAGCTAACTCCACGTAAGAAAATTCACTGTAAAAAAAATACACTCACCACAGAGAGTCATAGTCGTATGTAGCGTAGCCTTTTTGTCTTCTCATTTGCACCGCCCGCCCCTCTCTTCCTCACTTCATCCCTTTGCACTGCCCTCAATCCGCTGGTTCTCCTCCTACTACTACTTCGACATCACCGAGATCGACAGAGTCAACATCAACGAGCTCTACAATGCCGTCCAGCTTTACCTCAGCTCTGGAAATGGATTAAACTGAGTAAATTAACTTTTTTGGTCCATTTTCATGGCTTTCCAGCCACAAATTCTATCAACTTTAATTGGATTTTTTTTTTCAATGCAAAGGTGAAGTTCTGGGTTTGAGTTCGAATCAATCTTGAGAACTCTACCCAGTAGAACCAAAATAAAATCCAGAAAAATGAAAATGAAACTGAACAGTCTCACCCATGAAAAATAAAACTAAGCCTGAAAGAAAAGTCTAAAATGAAGAAGAAGGAAAAACAGTGAAAGCCAAAAAAAATAAAATATAAAACTAGAGCCAAAACATCAAAAAAAAAAAAAAAAATCATCTAAAGAGTTACCCAGCGTCCGCCCAACAAGAAACCAACACTGAAAGCAAAGTCTCCGGCAAAAAAATGAAAACCGAAAGAAAAGGCTAATGAAAGAAAATGAAAATTGGAAAAAAAAAATGAAGCCGCCGCACCAATACTGGAAAAAAATAAAACTAAGGAAAACTAAAACTAATAAAACCAAAAAGAAAATGAATGGAATGAAAATAAAACTCTACCCAGCAGAACGAAAAAAATAAAAACTACCAAGTGAAAAAGAGAAAAAGAAGAGAAGACAGAAAATGAGTTTGTCCTTTTTTAATATAGTGCTGCTTCAGAATAACTGTGGTGGAAGACCTACGTGTTACCATGTGATTGGCAGGCTATTATTTGGCTAATAGCAGCCGGACCGATCCTAAGGATTTCCCATGTTGTTAATATCGTCACATCATTCTCATTTCCCTGATTGTCCCATTCTTTTAACTAGAAGACAATTTGGTTAGCTATTTCAGATAAAAGCTTAGATAAAACATTGGAAATGCTCTAGCACCGATCCCTTTTATCGTCGCGGTTCAATCATAGTAAAACTTTTTCTTTAATAATCTGTAAAATAATGCAGAAATGGAAGCTGACAGCAAATAATCTGGACGATAATTTCAAACGGCCACGACCCTTTGGCTAATAAAGGCCTCAATATGATTTTTTTTAAAGCATAAGAAATGCTACAAATATGTCTTAGATCACACAGATCTATCTAACTAATATGTAATTTTTCATATCTGTTATTCTGCTTAAACACACGTATTTAAACATTAAGATAAAAAGATAAAAATGATAAATTATATGTTAATTAAATAGAATTGTACGATGTAAGGCTTTCATATAGAATTTCTCTTAAAACATAGAACTTTCTTATTTGCATACTAAATTCATTTAGAACAACATGGCGATGAGTCCTATCACCCTTTTTTGTCTCAAGTGGCAAGAAGTTATTATTAAGTGGATTCAAAATATGAACATGCGATAAAATTATTATTTTTTAAGACCTTATTTGGATTATTATAGCTTCTCAATTTATATCATTTTATCTAATTATTATAATTTTTTTAAATTTTAAAATAAAAATAATATTCTAATAATATTTTATTCAACTTTCAACTTTATTTCATCTCATCTCAACTCACTAACCAAGTCTCTCCTAAGTGATCAATGTTTATTCATCTCGAAATAAAACGAGAGTACCACCTCATCCGTATTCTAGATTGCCTAACTCGTTTGTTTTCACAGCATATCTCATCTTATTTCATTTAATCATTACAACTTTTCTAAATTCTCACACAAAATAAAATAAATAATTCAACTTTTTCAAATTTTAAAATAATATTAATATTAAAAAAATATTTTCTAACAATATCTTATTTAATTTTTAACTTTTATCTCTACTCATCTCATCTATGAAAACAAACAGAGAGTATTATCAAGTACACATAATTATAATGCTCAATTTCCATAAACCATAGAAAATAAATTTTTTTTTATAAAAGGAAAAAAAAACCAAAAAAAAAAACAAACCAAACCAATGGAAAACATACGTCTGAATGTGTTACAAAATATCAATAAAGCTTAAAGCGAGGGAAGCACCACAAATGTTCATCACAACAAGGTTACATCACACTTGTAAAGCTAATAAAACCCATTGCCAAAGAAACTGCATTTCCAAGAAACAAGCATCTCTAACCAGATTCCAAATGAACAGGTGGCACTCCTCAACTAGCGAAACCAACAAGCTCCGAAAAAGGATGTGGAAGAGGGGTGAACTAATGCCCGATAACCCAAAAATTGCAGAGACATTAAGTGTGTCACGAAGATATCAAATATAAAAGTCTCAAGATCATTTTCAATACTCTCTTGATAAATTTGGAATTTATAGTTCCAGTACACAAGAATTTATCCCAATATTTTGCCTTTAAATACAAATATATAACGGCTGAATAAGTGAATATCCCCTTAGATTCAAAATGCAATTGTTGTGAAAGACCGAAGGCTGAATCCTCAGACCAGGCCGTTTGTTTTATTGAGGTAACTTTCGGTATTTGGCAACATTTTGCGGAGGTATTGGGTTTCAGAACTGATGCAAACCAACTTTGGAAAGATAAGGTCATATTGGGGTTGAACAGAGGCACATCTGTTTCGCGGTTGGGCCTGGCTATTGGTTGATTACCTTTTCTTATAACTTGGTGTCAATGGACTAGGCACTGCAAGGCACGTATATGGGGGTGGGGGTGGGGGGGGGGGGGGGTTCTGGGTCGGGGGGTGGTTTATAAAATAGGAGAGAACAGTTGTTTGCTCCAAGGTGAGAAGTGTGTTGCTGTCAACATGCTAAAAGTTTCGAAGGTCAAGGTCTTGTGCAGTATGGACAGACTTGTATTAAAGCAGTTGGGCATTCCTGGTGTTGCTGTGAAGTCTCCATATCAGTCATGAATCATCCCATTTCATCAAAGGAATAATATAGCACCTAATAGAGAAGTCAATGGCCATGAATTAGGACAAACAGACGTTTTGATGGTCACTCAGGTCGTTATGTTGGCAAATGATGACCTGTGGAAGGTGATGAGCCAATTCTTAGCTCAGGTTATTATGATGACATCTAATGCATTGTTGTGTTGTTACAATAGAGATTATTTGCTTGGTCTTGCATGGTAGTATACCATGTGTTATTAGTGGTTTGCTTTGTTTTTCATGGTATTTTGTTCTTCAAGTGATGTACAAAGACAACTAATTTGGTCAGTAAAATTCCAATGTTCACTGTTGACAGAGAGAGAGTACCCTGGCGGTGAGCCACATAATAGATTCCACAGGAAGAAAAAATCTGTACAAAAGTCCCGTTGTAACAAATTCCACAGGTTGTTTAAAGATGTACAAATAGTAGTTAAGTTAGTAAATGGAATTAAGAGAAAATAATAATAAAGAAATAATTGAAAAAGATTATTTTAACGTAATAAATAAATGATAGGGAATGAAATGTAGTAGGCTTTTAAAGATGAGAAAAATGAATGTGAATGCTCTTAGTTCCATTGTTCAGCATCCTAAACGGTCTCGCGTCTAGTAATGCTGTTGTTTCTTGGACTTGCCCACATTTGAAAGTGGTACAGATCAAATATTTACGAGTTTTGTTACTCATCATTTCCATACACTATACACCACATTTTTTTTTAAAAAAAATTGTTGAATTTATTCTTCTTAAATTAATTAAATCTATCTACTCGTTATTCATATATCAAATATTTGGTAAAAGAAAAAAAATATATATATGGTATATAGAGTGTGAATATGATAATTAGAATTTTTCAATATTTACCTATGCCTATATGTATGCGAAACTAGCCTTTACCTATATCTAAAGGACGCTGCTAGCGTGACCAAATTCTGTGCTTTTTTTTCAACCATATCGATCGGTGTATTTATCTATTTTTAAATATTTGTGTGTATGTGTTTTTTTAATATTAAAAAAAAGCAACAGATACAAATGCTTTAAAAATAAATACGAATATATTGATCGGTACACTTAGTAGCGATTCGGGAGCTAAGCATTATCCATCCGAGTTTTGTTAGGTACAAAGATACTTCATCCACCAATTCGCATACCGATAATCTATTTTATTTAAAAAAAATATAAAAAAAATAAAATCTCTTATCTTATAAAAATTATTTTTATTTTAAATTTATATCGTTTTATTAAATATATATCAATATTAATATACGAATTGATGAACAAAATATACTTGCACAAGATCTTTCCTATCATTTTTAAAAGTAAGCAAGCCTGATTGGTCAAGACAAGAGATGAAATGGCCACCTTCAGAGCCATCACTATTAGCCTTAAACTTGAGAGCTAGCAGCCTAGTCCATTTAGATATAAGAAGTGTTTTATTTTATTTTATTATTATAATTTTTTTAAATCTTTACATAAAATATAATAAATAATTTAACTTTTTTAAATTTTAAAATAATAATAATATTAAAAAATAATATTTTATTCAACTTTTAACTTTTATTTCAATTCATCTAATCTCAACTCGCTGTATAAATAGCACCTAAGTCATCTCCTCTCACCGTTGACATAGTAGAATATATGATAAAAAAACTAACAGACGTGCAGAAATATTGTAGTTGTTATATTAACCTTCTACTCGTGTCATCCAAATTGATTATATTAACGAAGTGCACGCGAGACTATTAATTAAAGCATTTGTCATGCCAGGCTATCAACGATGTCAAGCGAATATTGCCTGTCTTTCATATTGTCTTACAAGTAGAAAGACTACACAAAACCCTCCCTTTCCAAGTCATAATGGAATAAACTCACGAGGACTAGAGGCTAGGAGTTCTTGAAGTTTGGATTGGAGAGATTGATTTGGAGTGCACTACTTCAAAACAGCACCTGATCGAGGTTAGATATCCTCTTGTCACACTTCTTCTAATTTCATGAAGTTTTGTTTAAACTAAAAATCCGAGACATGAAGTTAGGAGGACCTCACCTTTAGATATATACATGTTGCATTTGTGGAGTTCTATAGTGTTTATATTTGCAAAATTCAGTCACTAATAACATCTGCTCAATTAATCTACCTGGGAAGGCTCGAGTGCCCTCTTCTTGTCTACGTACATTCATGCTAGACTACATCAGAGCACATCCTAGTATAAAACTCCTGCAAGTAAAATGACAGTCAGCAACAAGATGTCAATCCATCAAGATATCACAAGTAAATCCTATACACAGTAGTATTGTATTGAGTGAGTTCTCAAGCATTGAAGTACAGGTAGACAGTAGACTATCTTCCGGCCAGTCTTTATTTTGGCGAAACCCAACCTTTCATATATCGTTTTCATGTCCAAAAAAGGACCCAAAGCCACCCCCATTGACTCATTAAAGTATATGTCTCTGACGCTGACCCACTGTTCCAGACACAGTCAAAACCATTTGAGTCTTCTCGGGGTAAGCTTTTAGGCCCGGTGTATAACTGCACTCGATCTGCCAACTAATGCTTCACAATGAAAGATGACTAGGACTAATATGGAAAGAGGTGCTCTCAAAGAAATGATAGTGGAGGAAGTTTTTGTGGTTAAGTCTGAGTTAGTTTTTAGGCACAAGAAAGAAAGAAGTAGGGCATGTGTTTTGGGTCAGAGTTACAGTGGGAACAGTCCTCGTCTCAGAGTGCACTTCCCTGACACCATCCTGTCAACTTTCAAGAGACGAAGATAAGTGCTTTCAAGTGCTAAAAAACAAACTCAAACCTCCCTTTAACCAACAGTCTCTCACCAGTACTTCCCCTACATTATGATGAACTCAAGAGAACAAATAAAAGAAAGTACTGTTACAGTCCTTAGTAAATTTAGGTTTGATATATTTTAAAATAAATAAAAAAATCATTGTTACAGTACTAAGTAAATTGCAAATATAAATTTATAAATTCACATAATTAAAATAGATCTATTTTAAAATAAAAATAATTTTATAATATAATCTATTATATTAAATAATATCAGTTTATAAATTTATTGCTAAGCAACTAAAACATTTATCAATAAATAAATGTAAGGGTAATTAAAAGACTTCAGAAAGATAAATATGACACAGTATTACCATTTTAATAAATAATAAAAATTAGAAGTTTAGACCGAAAATTAATTCTTCAGGCAATAGAGTTTGATACCATTTTTTCCCTTCCCTCTTTATATATAACTTGAGTTATGTTTGGATCTTAGAAAATCTATGAGAGAAAAGGAGAGTAATTTTCAATGTGCTTAAGAAGTACTCTCTTAATTCCTTGCATTCAATGTGTCCAAGATCAAAGAATGTTCTGATTTCTATTCAGGAGCATCTTCAATATTTAGTACTGCAAAACACACAAAGTACGAACATGTGAAGGATGCCATCCTCGCATTACAACAACATAAATTAATCAAAATACCTCTTAAATCCATTAGATGTGTCAGCCACATCCTCCTCATTTTCTCATCAGAATTACTAATATAAAGACCCTAAAAAAAAATCAACGATTTTTTTTTTTTTTAAACTAATGGAATCCTAAATTACGATTGACTTTCGATCACTTTCATAAAACTTTTCATCTTATCTAATATAACAATTACAATTTTTTAAATTTTTACATAAAATAAAATAAATAATTCAATTTTTTTAAATTACAATAGAAACATAATATTAAAATATATTATTTTAATAATATTTTATTTAACTTTTAACTTTAATCTCAACTCATCTGAAAAAACAAACGAGTAATTGACATTGAGAAATAGTTAGTTCACACATAAATTTCATAAAATAAAATAATATGTATGGTATATTAAATTATAAAATTATTATTTTTTTCTAAATTAAATATAATATATTTAGCCCCCCATTAACTTGCAAGTTTTATCTGATGTCTAGGTACTAAGGTTGGGTTATTTTTTTCTTATAATGTTTGATATAATTTTAAGATGTGTAAATTTTATGTACTTTTTTTTTAAAAATGTAAAATTCACTATTAAAAAATAAATTTTTTACTTAAGCTAAAATATGCGACACTTGCAAGCACTAGAACTACATCTAATATTATTTTTAGCCTTTTACAACCAAATGATACGACTGGGAGAACATAAAAAGACAGAGTACTGCTAAGGCGTGCCCCTAAGCAAAATCTATTTTTTTTTCACATTTTTAAATATTTTAAAAAATAAGAAAATATATCAATATGCTAATAGGTATTTTCTTAATCAATAAATAAAAGAAAAGTTAAAAAAATAAATACATCAACAATAATAGAAAATAGAGACATACTATCATTGTACAAGAGATATTAAAACCACCCATCAGAACTAAAAAACAGGCTGAGCTCATCAGCAAAAGAAAATGACATCTCTTACTCCAAGTTCCAGTAGCACCAGTTCTGAAAAAAGTTTTATTAGCACTGCATCGCAGAAGGCAGAAGACATTGCTGTACCCACGTTACAGACTATTAAATATATATTTTCAAACAAAAAAAAGGGCTATTAAATATATTTTATAATTTCTTGATCGAACTATGTAATGTTACATACAGTTATTTTTACGTATTTTTTGCGCACTCTACTGATATGATTGGCTGGATTAAATTTTTTCTTAATATCCAACCAATCATATTACTGGAATACACAAAAAAAATATAAAAATGACTACACTTAAAATTTTTATTTATCATATGAAGAGAGTGAGAAACACTAATGTTATACTCTGCCAGTGAGTAGTATAAAATCCTCAAAATTTTCATTATTTTGTTTATATTTTTACCTACCACCTGTAAAAAATATTTGAACCCAGGAATTGAAAGAAATCTTGATTACGTGATGTCATGGCACTCTTTTCCAGACCATGATTTGGAGACAGCAAAAACGAAGGTGCATGGACTAAACTAGGTTTGAATTTAATTTTCTTATTGCTTATTCTGTACAGTTGTTTATGGATTTCCGTGATGATGTCAGGGAGCAACAGAGGCAGCTGCAGGGCAAAAGCAGTGGCAGAAGAAACAGAGATGCAGTAATAATAAGAACAGGCTCATCAGGAGAGAGAGGAGGTAGCAGCAATAACATCCGAGCCATTAGTTTTATCCATGTAGAGAAAGATTCTGAAACCAGTGGTGTCTGCAAAAATACCTTTTGAAACTATCAGCCCAACAGGAACAAAACCTCTTTTCTTTGTCTCTGAAATCTCCTTTAGTTGTTCTTCCCTCTTGTTCTTGTTATCCTTCCTGATCTTTCCAAGAATTTATTTGATTTTCTTCTTGTTCTATTTAAAAAATGATGAGTGCAAGTGCAAGAAATAGATCTCCTTTCACATCAACTCAGTGGCAAGAGCTTGAACACCAAGCTCTTATATTCAAATACATGGTCTCCGGAATACCTATCCCACCTGATCTCCTATATGGCATCAAAAGAAGCTTGGACTCTTCAATTCCTTCAGGGCTATTCCCTCATTGTCCTAGTAAGCATGTAACACATTCTCATAGTCGTATGCCTTTAGCTCGGTTTCGCATATATTAAATATGGTGATAATTTTAAAATATCTTAACTGATTTCTCTTTTCCTTTATGTGGGGGCGCAAATGAAAATTTTGGTGTCTGGGTGTGACTCTGTGGCTGCAGTTGCCTGGGGATGTTTTGAGATGGGAATTGGCAGAAAAGTAGACCCAGAGCCAGGAAGGTGCAGGAGAACAGATGGGAAGAAGTGGAGGTGCTCAAAGGAAGCATACCCAGATTCCAAGTACTGTGAGAGACACATGCATAGAGGCAGAAACCGTTCAAGAAAGCCTGTGGAAGTTACCTCAACTGCAACAACCACCACAAACCTTTCACCACCCATCGCATCAACCAACCGAAACCTTACCATAAACACCAGCCCTACTCCCACAACCTCTTCTTTCTGTGTCTCTCCCCTACCTTCTTCAGTGAGCTCGGAAATCCATCCCCATCACCATCCTTACCACGAGAGCACTCTTTATCCCTTCCTGTATTCACATTCCTCCTCTTCCACACCTCCAGTTTCTGGTCTGTTTTCTCAAGATAACACTACCCATCAACTATTTTTGAACTCCAGATCTTATTCTCGGGGTGATAAAGATTACAGGTTCGTGTAACATACAAGAAAAACTACTTTCCTCTCCACTTTTACATTTTTCTTTTTATATAGCTTTTGTTGTTAGTGACCGTTCATGCAAATAGTTTTTTTCATGGAGCAAGGGAGGGTGTGGATGAGAAAGCTTTCTTCCCAGAAGCTTCAGGGACGGACAGAAGCCTACCTGATTCATATCAGAGATATTTAACAGTGGACTCCTGTAAAGGTTACTCCCACACACAGTTTCAAAGTCCTACTGATAGTGCAAAGCAACAAGAGCAACATTGCTTTGTTCTGGGTGCAGATTTCAAGTCACCGGAACTAGTTAAAACTGAGAAGAAAACGGAAACCCATAAGCCACTGCACCAATTTTTTGGAGAGTGGCCACCAAAGAATACAGATTCCTGGCTTGATCTTGCATCTGATTCTAGAGTTCCAACAGGTAATTTCTTCTCAATATTATTTTCACTTTTTTATATGAATTTTACCTCTTATACCAGTATTTTACATTATATGTCACTTCTACAGTTTGATTTTTTATTAGTATTTTTTCTTGGAGCAGGTGATTGAAGTCTCAATACTGAATATTTTGATCATGCCAAAAGAGTCCTTGTTGGTGGGTCAATACCTTCTTGTGGCTAGGGGAGCTTTCTTTTGCTAAAGCTGTTTGAGATGAATAAAGTAGGGTCACAGGGAGGATTTGTGTCTTTTGCTTTCTTGGTAAATCTATCCTCCTTACACCTGCCTGGAGAAACCTTTCTGGGATTTGTAGACCTGCTTGTTTCAGTTTAAGCATCTTTATGCTTTGGGTTCTTTTACTTCTATGATGAGTAGTAAAATCAAGCATCTTTTCATATGGATCGTGCTTATGCAAAGTTCATAAGTGTAAACCCATTCGAATAGCTAGCATGAACAGTGACTTGGCTTAAACACCAGCATCAAGATGGAGCCCCCTTGTGTTTAGCAAAGGGTTAGCATAATTAATAAATCGCTCCAACACCAGTTGTTAATACCTACTCCAATCTACTGCTATTTTTGCTTTTTTTGGATGTGCTGCTAAACACACTGAATTCCTAGATTCTGTATCTGTTTATTGCTTTATATTAATGAGTCACATGACTCATTAATCCGCCAGTATCGCTAGCTAGTTTCATCCTCTAAACTTTCATTGCTTTTGAGAAAATGGCATTCAATTACTAGACATTCTGATGTCAAGATTTGCTTGCATCTGACAGACACAAGCTCCAAAGGATTTTTTGCACATGCAATCTCGTGATTATGTTGTTAAAGAGAACTCTTTTAGAAACATGGTATGTACCTGTACTTAAATTGATAAATTGTCCAGCATATTCGAAAAAAGAAAACATAAAATACTATATACTAAATAATTTTCAGCCATTCAATTATCCCATGTGAATGTATTTAAAAAGCTGAAAAAAGGGATAAGGTTTTCATGGAGATTACGCCCACATGAGTCATGACTGGTGATTTGAATTGCTCCGTGCCGTTCAAATTTTTTTTTTTTTAATAATTTTTGAGAAAAAGTGGGGATGATTTATAATGAAATGAGATGAAATAAGATAAGATGAGAATTTTATATATAGTAGTAAAATGGCTTGTGAATAAAGTAATGATATTTTTACATTTCATTTATTATTGTTTTACTATTTAATTATTTTTTTTTTCCTTTTGCTATTTGAATCTGGATTAAAAATTTTATAATATGACCTTACATAATCTAGAAAAAAATAAATTTAATCAACTAACATAATCACGTAAATTAATTCAAAATAAATTCAATTTTATAATAATTGACTCAAAGAGTTAAATTCAATTTGATAAGAATTGACATTCTTTTGCTCTTTGAGTCAATTTTTATAAAATTGAATTTATTTTGAATTAATTTACATTATTACATTGGTTAATTGAATTTATTTCTTCTAAATTATGTAAGAAGATTATATTATGGAAATTTTAATCTAGATTCAAATAGAAAAAATATAAAATGGTAGTAAAGTAGTTATAAAAGAGGTGTAAGAGGATTTTTTTTTTTCTCTCTCGGGCTGAAGGCCCAGAGCGTAGGCCCAAATACAGGAGTCCTATGCTAGTCGGGCGACCCATCGGCCTATTAGAGGCCCCCGGCCTTGGAACAGAGGTCAGCCCAAGACTCTAAATACAGGGGAAATCCCTCATAATGCAAGGAAAATGAGACACGCCACCTTAGCATTCCCTATGAAGCCTAGGTGGCGCAAAATGTAGAGAGCCTTTGATCATCTGACAGGTAGAAGAGTAAGAGTCTGACAACATGCACCCGTAGGCTAGAAGGGTGTGACGCCCCCAAATTCCGTTTGGAATCGAACAGACATTTGAAGTGTCGAGACATGCAATACAAGATTACCTGCCCCCGTTCATGACATATAATATGCAATATGCCTAACATGCATCTAACATTATGCAATATTCGCAGCGGATAAATTTTTTCTTTATCAATACTATGCACCAAACTGAAAATATCACAAATGTTTAAAACATACTTCATATATAAAGATCCATTGAATAACTAAGATCACAGCACTAGTCCAAAATAGTTATAATCCAAAAAGTACTGGAAATGCAACTCCATCGTATAAGTAGTAATTTAACTACTATATTAACATTAACGACGCATCGTTGTTCAGTCGACTGTGTCTAGTTGATCAGTTCCTGATCCTCCTTCAGGTCCTGTAACAAGATTTACCATTCGGGAGAATGGTAGTTGGAACTACCACAGTGAGATTTGATTACAAATCTCAGTAAGTTAACAAAACAAACTTCCACACAGGCTAATGATGCATGGATGACAGTAAAAGCATGAATGCATAATCAAATTCATAAGTAATTGAATCATAACTTGACGTACAATATAACATAATTGACATAACTTAAATTGAAACGTGAACTGAACTTGACTTGACATGAACTTGATCTGAAACTTGACTTAACATGAAAAAAATACATACTCCACAGTTGTTGTGACCCTATGTATTCTGCGTGTAAATACAAACTCTACAGTTGTTGTGGCCTCATGTATTCTACACGTCATAATGCAGTTAAATACATACTCCACAGTTGTTGTGACCCCATATATTCTACGTGTCACAATACAGTTAAATATATACTCTACAGTTGTTGTGGCCCCATGTATTCTACATGTCACAATTGTTGTATGTCATGTAGTGTATGCAACACAATTGCTGTGACCCTATACTTCGTGTGCCACAGTTGTTGTGGACCCCACGAAACTGAATGTAACTCAAGATGAAACATGACTGGAATATAAAAGGACTGAAGTCCTGATGTAACATAACGTGACTTAAACATAACTTGAAAGACATGACCAACTTGAGATAGAAACATTTTGTAACATGACATATAATAGACAACATATTTAATATGACATATTTGCAACAATAAATATTACATGACTTGACATACTTGTAATAGATGACATTCTTAACATGACGTACTTATAATGTATAGCAATACATGACAGAATATATTATGCAACAGTTTTCATATACATGACATAATATATTATGTAACAGATAAAAACCGATGATAGAATAAATTCTATGTAACAGACAATTATGTGATAACTTGACATGGCATGACATATATGATAACACACATATATATATACACTGTAGTTCCTTTACTTAGCACACATATATAGTAAACTGCTAGTAAGTTAAAAGCTAACTTATCTCGATCTCCACGTTTCTTATAAAACCTTAAGCGCGATCACGAGGAACTGTAATTAGTTTTTGTAAAAGTTAGAACTAAATCACTAATAATTTGAAATATGGAAAAATACTAACTTAAAGAGTAAAATTTCCATTTTACCCTCTACATGTAGAAAAATGACCGTTTTACCCATAACTTAAGGATTTTGTATGCTAACTCCAAAAGTCACTAAAATTTACATGCCTCATGTAAATTTTATCCTAAACTCAAATATTAATTTAGAAAAATTTAAAACTAATCACAACTATTAAAACTCCATAGGGTCAAAATTCTCATATGCTATTTCTATTGATTTTTGTTTCTAACTTGTTTTGATTAACCTTTTCGATCTATGACTTATAAAGATGTGATCTTCAAATCAAACCATCACATGATTTAAACAGATGTCCTAAAACATATATAAGCTTCTAATTCAAAATCACATGGTTAAACATTAACCAAAATATAAATTTCACCCACACTTTAGCCTATCCAAACATCTCTTTGCATAAAATTTCATATCTTTGAAACTAACATCAAATATCTTCAAAATAATATTATAATATGTATATAAGGGGATTAGAATCCTTCAATAAAATTATCAAAGCTATTGGAATAGGTTTAGACCACCAAAGAGTTAAACTTTCTCAAAACGCAAACTGTTTTTCCTCTTCCAGTTTCTAAGTTTCTAGATCTAAGAAAATATTTCATCACAACCTTTAATCATGCAACAAATCCTCAACCAATAATCATATAAATATGTTTAAAATACTCCATAAAAATTTCGGACCAAGATCTATCCATTAACTTGGTCAAAAATTCCAAAATATAACATATTCTCCAGTTTATCTCCCAGAACGACATTTTTAGAGTTTAAACAATATTTGACTGATCAAATGATTTTCAAATGGAACAAATAAGCTATCCACGTAAATTAGAATAAAAAAGGAACAACTTATATGAAGGAGACTTTATGATAAAACACTTACAAAAGCTTCGAAATTGGTGTGTAAAAGAACTCCTAAAAACTGTCCGAGAGATAGTGTTTGATATTGTTTTAATGGAAAGTGTAAATGAAGATAATTTCGTGAGGGGTGGCTGGAGATACTTATGGACGAGATATGGAAGAGGATGAGGCTGGAGTGAGAGTTGAGTGTAGGTTTCTCTTACATAAAAATATCTATAAAAATCAGCTCAAAATATTTCTATCCAATAATATATACAAAAATCAGCTTAAGATACTTTTATCTAATAATATCTATAAAAATCAGCTCAAGATATTTTTACCCAATAATATACACGAAAATTAGCTCAAGATATTTCTTTTTTTTATCGAATAATATCTACAAAATCAGCTTAGGCTATTTTCTAAAAGTGGAGAGTAGACTTGGAAGAGTAAGGTGGCTAAAATCTTTCCATGTGTCTAAATAAAACTTTCTAACTATCTCCAATAATAAAAAACATACTCCTGATATCACAGTGAGTAATAACATTAGTTATACGATTAATAGATTCGTGAAAACTTATAGGGTCTTTACGAGATTCCTAAAGTCAATAGAAATTTCACCGTTAAATTTCTATCAGGCTGTTACAAAAGGACAGGGAGCCACGCCCCATTAATTGCGTCATCCTAGGAGCCATATCGCATTAGGAATTTGACTTAAAAAGCTGTTGAAGGGATATATCCCTTTGACACGAGATATAGGCAGTTGACTCCCAAAAACCAGGTATAAAAGTCAATCTTAAGTACAAAGAACTTCCTCTAAACTCTCTATTCATTCGCACAAAATACTAAGAGGTTACTGACTTTGGCATCAGAAACTCCCCAACCTCCACTAAGACCCCCATCTCTTCGTGTTTTCTTAGTATTTGTAGACCCAAGACGGAAGACTCGAGTTGGTTAGAGCTAGGCACAAAGGTGTACAAAACACAATGTTAACAGGAGGTGTAAGGGTATCATCACCCTTTTGAATAATAGTGATATAATTTGAGTTAAGTAATTTTTAGATTTTGAGAAAGAATAGAGAAAATGTTGAATAAAAAATATTATAAAGTTAAAATATTGTTAGAGTATAATTTTTTAATACTATTTTTATTTTAGGATCTGAAAAGGTTGAATTATTATTATTATATTTTTTTAGTTTGAAAAACTTATAGTAATTAGTTTGAAGTTGTTTGTGTTTGAGTGATATTTAAAAAGTAAATGAGATGGGATGAGATTAAAATTATTTCCAAAAATCTCCTTAATGATCACCTCGTTCACTTGTGTCCATTCAATTATTCATTGCTGTAATTATCAAATTATGGAGGAACCTTTGCACTTAAATCTGTCCGCAGCAGTGGAATAAACTAGTAACTCGATCCTATGTCTTATCCTAAGGACAAGGGGCAACGTGTTCATTGGAACCTTCTTGGAGCAGGTTATTTCTATGAGTTTTGCTACATATAAGTACAGTCGCGTACTAATCTATATATTAATACTGATTTATTCATACTTAAAATTTAAATTAACATTGTTTTTAATAAAATCTACTTTTTGACCAATCACATCATATTGGTGTACAGATTAGTACACAATTGTACTTGTAACTATATTTTTCCTATTTCTATTCCATGACCAGGAAGAACCATATGAGCCATTAGAGGATCCTGCATTGCTAAGTTGTATAGCTCTGTCATGCGTGTGGACTATATGGTGAGTGAGAACTACGAACACTTAATTGGAATAAAAACCAAGACCTTTGAATTGATCGAGTCTTTATATTATTAAGCGATCGTAGGCTCGTTCGTGTATATTTCAAATGTCAGCCTGTATTGATCACCATTCCCTGCTGACACGAATGTTTCCATCTCTAAGCCATGCAACTGCTGCAAAAATAAAAAATCCCCTGCACGCCTACAGCTCCAAGAAAGACCAAGAGGGCTACAACGTAGCTCATCCCCAAGTGTGATGGCCAACAAATGCTTGAAAACTGTAGTTTTCCAATGAATACATAATTCTAACCATCCATTATACATAAAATTATGTCTAAATACAGGATCCATACTGTCAAACCGTCCAAGAGCAGTAAACATCCTAAAAAAGTGGAGAGATACTTCCTCTCCCACATACCTTTTTGATGTATGCCTTTTTCCTTTCAAGTTCTTTTACAACTGTTGTGAATATCTTCTCCTGGAGAATCGAGCCTACATGGCCAAGCAGCTAAGAGCATCGGCAATGGCCTCGCCATTGCCAATTGCAAGTCCAAAATAAAGGTTGTTGGAAGCGTTTTTGGTCTGCAATGGCCTAGCGAAAACCAAAAAGTTTGACATAAAGTGTACAGTAAATGTAAGGTGCTCTCCATGTCTGGCGAGCAACTGTTCTGAGTCTATGAATTTTTTTATTCTTTTTCTTTCACCCGCTCTCTCCCCTTTCCCTCGGTTTCTCATTTCTCCCCAACAGATTCACTTTTTCTTTCTTTCTCCCAAACTGCTGAGCATTCGCCCTTCTTCTTCAGCCGCCGCCTTGAATCAAGTCCAGCGATCGCCTCCTCCAGCAGACGCCGTCGTCTCCGAGCGCTAATGTAAGTCGCTCTTCATCTCTCTTCCTCGCTCTTCTCTCCCTCTTCTCTCCCTCTTCTCTGTTGAGTACTCCGAACGAAACTCCAAACTCTTCTCTCCCTCTTCTCCGATTGCTTCCTGAAATGTCTTGTTTTTTCATCCATTTCGTGCTCTTATTTTCCCAGCCAGGTCGAATCAAAAGCATCGGCTTTTGATACCCGTCCCACGCCGAAGTCTCTTCCTCCACGAATCTCCCACTACAGGTATCGTATGTTCGCATGAATGCAATGTTTTTGGTTTTTTTTTTTTTTTTGTAGATGAAATGGTAAACGGTTGGCATTATTGTTTTTATTTTTTCTTGCATTTGGGTGAGATTCTTGGTTATATGTAAAATCTGTTGGTGCTTGGACCCTGATGCCTCATCTTGACGTTGCTTGATCATAAGATTTGGGTTTGTTGCTTGACATTGTTGTAGATGGAGGCTTGTTTGTCTATTTTATTTTTCTTCAATGTGTTTATCAATTCTTGGTCTGTAGTTGGGGAAATCAAGTGTATTTGGTAGACCACAATCTTGAAATGGCAGTAGTCGAACTCTGCCACTTGGGAAAAAAAACTAATATTATTAAAATATATAATATTTTATTATTAATTGGACTTTAAGATAGCTAGTCCAATGTGGACTAATATATCTAGAAATGTATTTTAGACTTGCAAGTTACCATTCTAGCTAAATTATGGACTTGACAATGGCTAGGCCATTGTGAATGCTCTAAGGCCACACGGTTGTGCTAGGAAATTCTAAAGCCATCTCCCTAGTGGAGGATTGCTAGGTACTTGGATTTCCTTCATTATAACTCTCAAACAGTACGAGACAATAAAATTGATAACCATCGGTCCGAGATGGTGTGAGGAAATTTCATCCGATTACAAATTTTGTTGAAGTATGAATAAATATTACTAGAGGACTAATCACAGGCTAACAAAAACAATCCTTTTGATGGATCCACATGGTTTTAGAACAGTAAATGGTGTAAAAGCAATACAAACACTATTTAACATGAAACTTCACTCAAGCTATACAACATGACAATGATACCCTATTCTGATAAGTGATAAAAATAAGTGGTGTATAACATCCTACATTGTTTAGAAATGGAGAATTTCTTACTCTTTGTAATATTTTAATAGAGCTCTTATTGTATCATTGACTAGTTTTTTTAAAATACAGACCTTATGACTTGAGTCTTCTATTGGAGCGTTATAAATAGTATCAGAGTATATCTTAATCAGAAATATAGAACTTGAATCGTGCTACCGACAATAGACTGGCCTAACGCCGACCACCCTGAGACGTCGAAGAACCACAGTCAACACAGAAATCGCCGGCTAGTTCAATTTCAACGAACCCACTTCCTCCAGTAAGCCACTGTCATCGCACTCACTCTCCTCCCTCTCTGCTTCTTTTCAGTTTCAGCCAATCTCACTCTAACTCATTCATTTCTCTCACTTTGTCGCATCACCCACCCAGAGAAGCCCCATAATGTCGTCGGTCAAACCCAGCCATCAGGGTCTTTGTCGCAACTGGTCCCTTCTCTCAGTGAATTACCCCTCTCGATGCTTAAGGCTTCTCTCAGGAGCCTTTGTTTTCACTGCTCAGCCCATGTGTTTTCCACACACAGGGCTTCATTTATCTAAATAAAAAAGTAAAACAGGCCTTCAAGCCGGGGGCCTTAGGCCCATTCGGCCTAGAGCCTTTTATTATATGAGAAAGCTCGGATGGCCTTTCCATGTGATGGACTCAACTTCTCTTTTTAAAGCTAATAGTATACTAAGTGGGCTGGTTCTTTGTGTACTGAAACTGTTTTAGTAAGTTTGAATAAGTTATTTTCTTTAGTTGGGGCTATGCTAAATTTTAAATCAGACCAAGTTTTACAATTTACTTTTATTAGAGTATATTTAAGGAATTTAAAGTATGTCTTAAACTATATTTTACTGAATACTATGGAACCTATTATTTTAGTCAATATTATAATTGGCCGGTCAAATTGGATTGTGTAAATTTATTATTTTTCAAATATAAAACCAATGAATATGTTATGAGTTTTAAATAATATTATATATATTAATTTTAGTATAGCTGAATAATTGTTGAATTAATTTATGGTATGATTTTTAGTACTTAGAATGCTATGACATATTTTCCTAAAAATATTGGTAACGATTAGCACCTCGTGTAGGTAACGCGCTACAAATTGGAAATCATGAAACATTGCTAAGAGGTAAATGGTATGAGCATATGAATGCATGTGTACTGTAAATATTATTATTATGTATGAAATATGATGTGGTTATGATGATTATTTACGCTACGCTAAGAGCCAAGTCAATGTTAAATCTCTTTCATGATCTTCTATGAATTATGATTATTTACAAGAAAGTAAGCTTATATATATTATGCTATTATGGATTATTGATTGATGGAAATCATGAAATAAAATCACATGGAATCATGAAATGTTCATGTACAAATTTTAAGTCAAGTATGCTATATAATAAAATAACTAGATCATGTTTGCCATGTTTATGTAAGTACTTTGATCATGTATGTCATGTTCATGTAATACTTAGATCATGAATGCCGTGAAATGTCATAAGTGTTTAAATCATATTAGCTCACGTTATGCTACACTATGCCATGTACAAGAAATGTCATTTATAAGGATATATCATGTTATGCCATGCCATGTACAAGAATGTGCCATGCTAGAAAAGTCCATGAAGTCTAAGAAAGTTCTCATGTATTAAGAAAGATAAATATTTTAAAGTAACACAAACTCAAGCGTGTTTACCACAAGTTATACTAAGACGGTACCATGGACTCAAGCGTGATTACCATAAGTTAAGCAAAATGCAGACTCAAGTATGTCTCACTCCATGTCATGCAAGTTAAGTAAGCGTGTTTTACTCCATGTTATGCAAATTAAGTGAAACATAGACCCAAACGTGTTTCACTCCATGTTATGCAAGTTAAATGAAACACAGACCAGCGTGTTTCATTTTATGTTATGCAAGATAAGTGAAATACGGACTCAAGAATGTTTTACTCCATGCCATGCAAGTTAAGTGAAACACGAATTTAAGTGTGTTTCACTCCATAATATGCAAGTTAAGTGAAACACAGACTCAAGTGTGTTTCACTCCATATTATGCAAGTTAAGTGAAACACGGATTCAAACATATTTCACTATATGCTAAGTTATAGGGTGCCACAGACTCAAGCGTAGTTTACCATATGATAAATGAAACACAAGATAAACAAGTTATTCATGCATTTACGTTATATGTTTACCATGATTATGTATTTTTTTTCGCTCATGTTAATAATGAATAAATATACCATATGAATCTGTGACGATATATGCATGTATTAAATTAAGTTATGATTATAAATCTGTAATGATATATGTATGTTTTGTAGGGTCTCTTTCAAAACTTAAGTTTATGCTAAACTAAGTAATCTTTTACATTATGATGTGCTATCTACTGAGTATTCGACTCATTTTATTGTTGTTTGCCTTTCTGTTTTCTTTTATGTTTTATTGTCACGGATGGTGATTATGATGACACAGAGCTGAATGGCCAAGAATAGCTCTGGTATAAAATCTTAGAGAGGAATAAGCATCAATTACACAATGATTAGTTTCTTTTACGTCATTTTAATAAAAAGTTTTATTTAAGACAAGTTTATGTTTTGTTTTATTTTCAGTTTCGAGTTCAAAAGACTATTTAAGTTTTTTCAATTAATATTTTTAATAAATGAGGTATATTAGAATATTGAGTCTCTTTACCGGACATTATGTTATGTATGTTAGTAATGTCTCTATCTTACGGGAACGAGATGTTTTAACTCCACCACAAGTGAGGGTTTTAACAAAATTGAGGTATCTTGTCCACACAGAGAGAGAGAGAGAGAGAGAGAGAGAGAGAGAGAGAGAGAGTACAAAATAGGGAATAAAATACCGAAAAAGTCTACTTACAACCGACTTGAGAAACCCCCACGTAACCGGTTCCTACGAGGCACGTTTCAAAACGACGTTGTCATTGTTTTAACTCAAATTCAAACTTACCTCGTCATTGTGTTACTGCATTTCGACAATTCTCTCTACTTTCTCTTCCCTCCAAGACCCTCCCCTCTTCCTCATTCCCATCGTCTTCCCCAGAAAGCCAAAAGCAGCTTTCCATCCAAGTCAAAACCATTCCCAGTTGAAGAAAGAACCCACAAACCCACGTTTCAACCTTGTACCGAAGAGCCTCGTAATGGACCTAGGCGCAAATGTTTGTAGAGTTCGGTGAAGAGGTGAAATCATTAAGGGAATTACTCTGAGCAAATGAAAAGGAACCATATTAGATGTAAAAGAAAAATGAATACTTCACTATTCGTCCACGCAAATTGAGAACCATAATGGTTCATTCTTTGGAAATATCTCCCTGCTCCCTCCCTGGTCTCAGTTAAACTACAATCCAACCAAATCTGGATGGCTTTGAACAAAGGAACAAAATAATGTCCCGCTTCACATCTCATTTCTTTTTATACTTGCAGCACAAAACGGTAGGAGAGGAAAAGAAAGCTGCTTTGAATCAGTACAAGTGTGTTTGGTAGCAAAGAACATTTCTGTAGCTGACTCGAGGTTGTACCAGTCGAGTAGCTTATTGATTTATTATTGTTATTAGCATTGAAACCAAATCGCAAGATGTCTAAACCATAGCTGAGAAGCTATAGTTTGTAGCTATAATCGCAAGATGTTTAAAGCAAGTAAAAGGAAAGAATAAGAACCATAGCTGAGAAGAGAAAAAAAATATTTGCCTTTACCGAATCAGTGGAAGAACTAAGTCTCGTTTATCCAACCCACGACGACGACAAGAAATTCAGATCTGGAACCTCTGACGAACGGCGACTGCAATAACCAATTTTCTCCACGTCGGTGACCTCCAGACGAGATTCAACAGAGGTCTAGGCATTGTTGGTTTTCTCTCTCCTTCAAATCGCTCAGCTCAATATTGTGTCATCTATTTTATTTTATTTTCCTCCATTTTTCTGTCTTTTTTAAATAAATAAAATAAAATATCAACTGACGTGGCATCCGGTTTTCGCACGCCGGTTGTATATAGAAGAATCGTAAAATACCGCAGCCCAATTGTGAAATTAACAAAGGTGCAGAACGATTTGAATGGTTTTATGCTAAAGCTATACTAAAAACTTAAGCCATTTCGAAATTGGGCCGTGACAACAAAAGCATCTTTCATCTCTTTATGATTTGACTTAAATTAAATCTCAGATTTGTTGCCTTTTCCTACTCTTCTGTTATTTGAACTCTCATGGTAGCTCACTAGAAGACTAAAGTCTTAACAGAACCAGTGAACCACGCGGTCTTTGCAACATCAAATGGATGCTGAACTCAAAAGGCTATATAGTTCCGCGCTGCACACAGAAACTTTGACAATGAACGGACGTGAGGAAGTTTTTGTCAAACAAACTACAACATAAAGTGAACTACAACAACAATGTGAATTAAACAGATTTATTAGAGCATCCCAACGGGTACGGCAAATGATACTTTTCTCCATAATTTGATAGAAATTTTAAGAATTTGTTTAAATTCATGTCTACATCCGGATCTCTATTTTGGAACAAATTTGTAAAATGTACAGTAATTTTTTATATTTGAAAAATCACTGTACATCCTCATATTATTTTTTATTAATATTTTATTCTAATCATTTACACTTTCTATTATATTTATCTACTTTCAATCATCTATACTTTCTATTATACTTATATTTATTATAGTTTTAAATAATAATTTTAAAAATAATTTAAATAATTACGAAAATATAAAAAAATAATTATTTTAATATTATCGTACCCACAAAAAATAATTTAAATTTTTGTTTAAAATATTCACTAGAGTAATAATTCAAAAAATAAGAAAAAATATTGAATAGTTAAATTTATAAATAGAAGTGAAAGAAAAAAGTAATAAAATAATAATAAAGAAATATTATTTTAATAGAATAGAAAAATAATACGAAATGAGACGTAAAAAGTTTTGTAATATGAGAAAAATATAAAAAAAAATATATTTAGAGAATATACTTTATAAAAAATTATATGAGAAATGAGATGCGAATGGCCTTATTTGATATATCATCGTCCTTATAAAAAGGAAAGAACACTGAGAATCTTATTACAGTTTTTCCATGATTCATATCATTCACACGTTCACATGCTTCAGCAGATAATCGTAAGGAAACAAAAAAAAAAAAAAAAAACAAACAAACAAACAAACAAACAAACAAAAAATAAAAAATAGGCTCCTCTAATATCAATCATCAGCCGTGTAGTCTAAACCAAATAACAAAGTGATAAACAGGAACTCAGAGAGAAAAATATGTAAGTAAATTCTAATCAGCATTTACCACATTTACAAATGCCCGATGTTTTCCAATCAACCTGCAACTCATATCCTTCCACCACCCACCAAAGAATCTAAATCCGATAAATACCCCTCAACTATTTAAGCTGAACAAAGACTTCCAATCTGATGTAAAGTCCAAATCACAATGCGTGCCGCCGAAATAAGAATCGATGAGGAAACTGACATCACCTAAATTTCAATTCAAGAACTGGTCTCGTAACTGTCCCTGAGCTTCAGAAGCTGTCTTCTCTTGAAAGCCAAGAACCCCACCACACCAATTTGGAGGATCGCAGCGATAACCACGAACAAAAGCCCAATCTTCTTCCCTGTATTGATAGTTTTTTTCGGAGGCAAAGGTGGCAGCTTTCTTTGGCGATAATTGGACCCTTTATTGTCCTTTCTCCACCACCTATCTTGTGGTGGTGGAGATGGTGGTCGTAAACGAGGATACGGCGGAGGAGGCAGTGGAGCCGGTGGTTTTGAACGATTATTCGACACAGAAGTCGGTAAAATTGGCAAATGAGGTGATGGCGGCGGAGGCGACATTCGCGACACAAGTGAACGTATTGCGGGAATGTTTACGTCATTTTGTGGATGCGATTCAGCAAGGAGAGCAAGAATGCTTATGGCAGAGCCAAAGATTTGGAACACCAAGACTGATAGTGGTATTTCCATGGAATAACAACAAGAACAGAACTACGAAAAAAATGAGTTTTTCTTAATTGGGACTTGGATTAGGACTTCTAGAACCTTGTTCCATTTGGGTCCAATCCCAAACGACTAAATTTCTCCTATTCAGCTATGAATCCAGGAGCCTTGCCTACCAATTTACCAAAGAGGCTAAGGACTGAACATTGAAATTGTTTTTTGAATCTGGGTCAGTATGATTTTGTGTCTCAAAATCAACCAAATGGGTTTGGTCCTAAGTGGTTGATATCTTGTATCGGATGATTCTATAAAAATTGATCAAATGGGTCTGGTCTTGAATGACGGATTTCCGAACCAAACTTGGTGGAATTCGTGATACTAGGGACATGAAGGAATCTGGATAGGGTTTGTATATGGAATTTCCTTTTTTTATTTGTATTTTTGCGAGGAATCAGAAGAATGGGTCAAGCGGGGGGTTGCAAGGCATTGATTGAAATTTGAATGGAACGTGTAAAGAGGTGGTTGTTGGGGGGGTTGGTGGGGGTTGGGGGGGGGGGGGGGGGGGGGGGGGGGGGGGGGTGTGGGGGAGGTGTGGAGCATTGAGGAGGTTTCTTCTTCACCTTCCCACAGAGAGAGAGAGAGAGAGAGAGAGAGAGTCTACGCGGGCTTCAACGGTTGGGGCCAGGGCTAATTTGGGGGATGGTCGCCTAGAAAAAGAATCTTTTTTTTACGAGTTGTTCATAACGGAGAGGGAGAGAGTGCTGTTTCCATTGCATGACGACAAGAGCATGTATTCATCTTATATTCATTTTTAAATTTACATAATATTTTTTAAATTGATCTATATTACATTTTATATTTTTTAAATCTTAGGTAATTATAAATAGTATTTTTTTTAAATTTGAAGAAGTATTTTTCACTTTCTAAATATTATTTTATTATTTTTTTCTCTTTTATACTCAGTAAAATCAATTTTATAAAATTTTTATTAGATGATTTTGATATATAAAATTTATATTAAGTTAATGATATAAAGTGTTTTTAATATATATTAATATTTATTGATAAAATTGATCATTTTGATATATAAAATTGATAATATTTAGATATATGGAATTGATATTTTTTAATACATTGTGTTAATTATAAAATATATAAAAATAAAAATTTTAAGAAAAAATAAAAAAATAATAATATTTTATTATTATTTAGTTTAAAAATGCATAATTTAATGTAAGAATTTTTCTTAATATGTAAAATCAATCTTAAAAAAATATAATTTTAAATATGAATATAGAAAAATCAATACTAATGCTCTGAGTTACTAAAATGAAAGAAAAATATAAATTCAGTCGTAAAATATATAAATACCGTCTTTAAAATATAAAAGTCGTAAAATATATAAATATCGTCTTTAAAGTATAAAGTACAGTAAAGGATAGTCATATCGGCTCTAGAGATTCAATTTCAGGGATATTAGTTAGGGGTTATGCTACACAACACTCCACCTATTTTTTAATTTTTATTATTTTATTTTTTATCAAATATTTAATATATAAATAATAAATTAATTAATTCAAAAAAATAAATTCAAAAAAAAAATATTAAAAAAATATTAAAAAATAAAAAAGAGGTGGGGTGTTGGGGGGTTGGGGGGTTGGGGGGTTGGGAAGATTTATTCATTAGTTAGTAACAAGCAAAACAATATGCTTCCAAAAAAATACGAGCAAAACGAAAAAGGAAAACTCTCCCGAATTCTCACACACAGGGTAGTCATCGATTTTTTTAAAACATTTTCTAATTTTATTTAATTGTTAATAAATTATTTCTTATGAGTTGGGATTTTTATTTATTTTTTAAAAAAAATTAAGAGATTTAAAGAATATATTTTTAAAAAAATTGTACAATTGGTGAAAATTTTCGATGACTTTTATACCCAAACAAAAAAACTCCGCCACATTGTTATAGGATAAATGATATGTACACCTATAATTTTATTTATATAAACACATATGTTTATATAAATAAGTGCTTATATAAATAAAATTATATTGTTGTGTATAAAATTATAGGCTCGTGACACACATGTTTATGTGGATTTTTATTTTTATTTTTTATCTTTTTTTTTTTTTTTTCTCTCAATGTGTGTGCTGTAAAATTGCTAAATAGAATTTTTCTTTACAATAAATTGAAAACATGACTGGCTAATAATAAAACCCCGTGCCACGTATTATCTCAACATTTTAGAAATAATATTTGTAATCATTGAGTGTATAAGTATCGTATATTCTTTTATAAAAATGAGTAAATATGAAATATACATAAAAAATTAATTTTTAATAATAAATTTCACTTTTTTAAAAAAGATTACGCAATATTTATACAAATTATAACAGTATCTGGCATTAAGGGAAGAATTGGATTCAAAACTCATTACAATTTATTTAATCTAATCATTATAATTTTTACAAATTTTTATATAAAATATAATAAATAATTCAAATTTTTTAAATTTAAAAAATAAAATAATACTACTATACTTATCCATTTTGTCCTTTCATTTTGACCGCAACTCATGAATATAATTCTTTTTATTTGTGGATTAAGGAATGAATATTAGTGTATTATATATTTTTATATTTTTTAAAAATATTAATAATGTATAAATAAAAAAAATTAAAAAAATAAATTTTACCTAAAAAGATGCTCCGGAATCACTACTACACGACATCTTAACATATTTATAAAAATAATATTTTATTGGAGTTTCTAACTCCGGCCCTCCTAAGCAACTCCGGCCATCTTTCCTGGTAATTGCGTTCCCTCTTCTTCCATGTCCCAACGAAAAGGGACTATTGACCTGGACAAATCAATGAAAAATTAAAAAATATGTGGGTCAGAGAAGGTATGGAAGCTGACAAATCAACTCCCAGCTCGAAATTCTGTGTGTAATAATTCAGAATTATTTAATTATTTGAAGAGAGCTAGAAATTTCCTCAAATACAAAAGTCAATCTGGCAATGATAAAATCTGCTAGCCCCACACACAAAGAAAGACTAGCAAAGTTCCCCCCAAATGGGTCCCTCAGGATCATCATCTTGCACTGCAGCTTCTGGTCTTTATCAAAGTCCTGCTGAATTTTATGAGATTAATAATAGAGTAATAATACGTATAGTCGTGGAGTATATAAATATTATTTAATTATTTTAAAAATAAGTATAATTTATAATTAAAAAATTAATTTTTTTTTATGTAAATTTTATATTAATATATTTTTTTTAAAGAGATTGTGCGGCGCTTGCATAACTATAATTACAAATATTATTTTTCTTGATAATATATGAAAGATATATATATTTATAAATAAAGAAATGTATTGCAGACTGACTGTCCAAAGTTTAAAAAAAGAATAATGATAGTCTTACCACTCTTTTACCACTTTTTTTAATTTTTTTAAAAATTTTTCTTTTACTTAATGATTAAGTAAGTGACTATCACTAAAATTATATATTTTTAAAATTTTTTCTTAATAGCTAGGGATGTTAAAAAAATACTTAAAAGAAAATGATGAAAAAATAAATACATTATAAACGGTAAAATAGTGGTAAAAGAGTGGTAAGTGTATCATTACCCTTAAAAAAATGGGCACACTGAATCCTGCAAATCAAAACTGCATTACTCTTTGTAAAGGTCTAGTCTTCCTTCACGGTAACACAAATTCAAGATATTGTCGCTTAGATCTCTTGTTCATAGCCGAATGAGAAAGCCTCTAGAAATACACACCGAGGAACAAAGTTGCACAAAATCTGAACCGATCTAAACTGATATTATTTTATAAGTTATGTTAGTTGGCACTAAATTAGTGGATGGCCCAAAATAGATTAAGCTAAGTTCAGTTGGTATGATCTATATGGTTTAACTAGTGGGCTGGCCAAGGCTGATCAAGCCCACCAAAAGAGTGACATGTACCTAGAATTTACCGTGTATTGGACTTGGAAGGAAAAGCCTGCCCATTTAGATCCAAGAATGGACTGTGGCCATGAATGAATTACGGCCCAATAAAAAAACATGACTAAAGGAAGTCGTACAAGGTAATACCAATGGCCCCAAACAATATTTGCAGAAAATCCAACAATTTGCTGATCTGATATCACATGCCTACCTCAAAAGTTCATGATATAAAATTAAAACAAGAATTTCCCTTATAACATTTTAAAACGAAGAGTTGCAATCCATGAAGAATGTAATGATTAAGTTCACATTAATTTAGGTGATCTATTTCCCATACGACGCCACTTAAGGAACAAATCTGCTTGCAAATTTATTATAAGAAGAAGATGGACGAGCACTTTAGGTCCTTAGGAGATGATCTGAGATGTAAATTGATTGATGAGCTGCAAGGCATTAACTTTTTTTTTTTTTTTTTTTTAAATTTCCCTGCCAAGTTGAGAAAACTAGTCCTGGAGGAGGAGGAGGAGCAGCAACAAGGTCACATGGGGGTTAAGGCTGCAGACTTTACTACTACTTAGTGCAGTGCAGCTTACAGCAGGAAGCATGTTTGGCCGGATCCAGGGCACCAGCCGCAGCATCGCAGTCTCTTTTAGACTTTTACAGCGTCCTAAATATGTCAGCACAAAACTGTCCTCTAGCTCAGCCAAAGGATCTCAGAAATTGCTTTGCTCTTGTCCGGGTTGTCCCATCATACACAACCTTCTCACCTCTCTCTCTCTCTCTCAAAAGTCCCACGGTAAATAATAAAAATAAACAACCCCCATAAAGAGACTGAAAGTGATGTTAGGGGCAAAATGGTACTCCCATCCCAGGTTGATTGCTTGCTTTGTAGGGTGAGAGATAAGAGAAATGTTGGAATTCTAGAGACAGGAAAAGGATAATAAGGATAATAAATGTTTGTTGGGGGGGGGGGGGGGGGGGGGGGTGTGTTGGAATGGTCCCTTATTTACATGTTGATGATAGATACTTTATGTGTAACGCCCTATGCATGCCTTGGAAATTGATGTATGCATGTTTTCCTTTTAAACCTAGCAACAGTTTACAGGATAAGGGTACGCACAGTAACCATTAGAAGGTAGACTTATCCTGAAATACTACTGCGTTCATGCACGAGAATTAATGGCCATGTCTGAGAGACACTGAGAAATAGCTATTCATCTACCACTTGGACAAATTTCACAGACGTACGTATATTTCTCAAGGATAACTTTCGAGTAAAACATAACAAAAATCGATTACTCTTCTCTCATGTTCAAAACATAAAAATATCAATTCACTGATCATTTCTCGAGTACCCCCTCGTATTAATTTGTTTGATCTGCGGATAGCTAGGAAGGTTCAGTAGTTATTTTGTCGGTTAACAACTTTATTTGCTTTGTTTTAGAACGCGAACATGATCAAAATGGTAAGAACACATGAATTAACCTGAGATCGAAATCCAAAGTAAAAAACAAAAAACACAAAAAAACAAAAGGGCGGGAGGGGGGTATTGAATGTAACTTTTGGACTATAACTATGACCCGTCTGCATGAACTGTCTACCATCAAAGCAACCAAAGCACAGAGCAAGAAATACCTATAGCTGGTAAAAGGGCTTGGCAGTTTGCAGATGCTGCTTCATGACCACAATCCCAAATAATATAACTGAACAACCCTAGTCCTACACTTACAGAGAGGGTACCTATATAGCGATAGCCCTAAATGCTGAGGCTACAAGGCTTTACAAATCATTCATAGATTACATAGGTGTAAACAGGTCGCAAGCAGCAGCTGCAGCAGGAGTACTGATGATGGAGAAATGTCTCTGCATGAAGTATCTTGTTCCGTAGATATTGTCTCTTTCTCTGCGTGTATTTTAACTCATTCGTCTCTCTGCCAGGTTTATCTGCTAGATTTTTTTTTTCTTATTTATTTATATTTATTATATGGATGCCTCCTTCTGCCCCGAATCTATCACTATATTTTCTCCCTGTCAGCAATCTCTTAATCCGTACATATTCTCCAACAGCTAGGAGTCACGGATATCAAAATTTGTACGTGAATCACCTCCTTAATTAATTAGCTACAATTTAAAGACAAAACGAAAATGAATGTGTCATGGTACGTACTGCTTTTACTTCAGTTTAATATTTCTTCTGAAATGAATCCGACAATGAAGTCCAATTTATTAGCTATTTAAAGGCAGAATTCCTTTCACCCAAGGAAGTCTAATATTTTATATATTTAAGTTCAATTTAAAGTTTAAATTGAATTGAATCAGGGTTGTTAAAGCTTGATGGTGGAGCTCCAACCCCATTAAAATGAGCCGAAGACATTACCTAATCCTTCCTCTACCTTAATGATAATGACTCCAAGTTATCCAACATTATCACTACAATGTTGTCCGAGGAGGAGCAAAAAGACAGATCAACAGGGCGAGGGACCGGAGCTTGGAGACTTATTATATATAGAGTTATAAAGAGGAAGTAGATGAGGTCGATGAGAGGGAGGGAATGGGATCCAAGTTGGTACAGGCAGGGAGCAGAGGTACATAGGGATGATCTATGTCCTTCAGAGACAAGGGTTAGAAACATTGATTCTCTGTGTTTTTTCAGTGTCCAATGTGAAATTTCATGATCAATGGCTTTTAAATATATTTAATTTCTAGAAAAAAAGAATTTTAAAAAAACATTTATTTAAAGGTTAATTAATTGTAACGAGAATTCTCGGACTATGTCATCTCAGTTATACGTTCATTTTGCTCCATTAATAGAGGTGCCATATAGATGATTAAAAAGTTTAAAATACAAACATAAAATGAGTAGAGACAACTTATGTTAGACTTCTTTATTTTTTGTTTTTGGACACTATTTCACTTTGAATATATATTTTTATTTTTTTTAACAAAATTACGTAATAGTTAGTGCCACATCAATAAGAAAAATTTATAGTGCCACTTCAATGAAAAAATAAAATGAGAATATAACAAATGTTCGTATTAAAAAATGAGAAAAAATAGTACAGTAACTAGGCAAACTTTATTATAAAAATAAATTATAAACTGAAATAACTTAATTTAATATGTCATATTATAAATTTATTTTTATTATAAAATAAATATACTAAATCTCACAAAATTATGAAAATTTATAAATTTATTTTTTATCATCACTTTTGTGTCCGGCACTTAATGCCAAGGCACGAAGAATGTGTTTTTTACCACGCGCCGAGAATAAGAGTGGGCGGTGGCAAACTTGCTTTGGATGAAAAGTAACGAAAGATAATTTTAAAAGAAAAATAAAGAAACGAAAAGAAGAAGAAGGAGAAGGAGAATACTGCAAAAAGAGGGGATGCATAACGTTAAAGGGCACGCAATTTAAGGGTATTATTACGCAAAGCAACGCAACAAATACAGTGTAAGGGGCTGTCTTGGGGCAGCGTTTGATTCTTCTTTGCTTTACTTTTTACCAAGTCGTACATATACAAAGAGTCAAAGGGCCTGCCTTTGCCCTCTTCTTTGACTTCTTCCTTGTAAATGCGCGCATTCATTACGTACACGGCGTATCTTGGCGACCTGGTTTTGTTGCCCTGTACTAGCGGTGATTCCATGCTGCGGCTCCCCCTGGCCACTCGATGGTCCCCACTAGCCACTCGCCACAGCTGCTGGCATCATGTTTTTGTAAATTTTTTCTGCCGCTTGTTATTTTGCATGAAAATAAACAGCTTGCAGCAATTTTTATGTAATTTGAGTAGGCATTTTGTGATGGCCCACTTTTGTTGGAACTGGACATTAATGTAATGATTGTAATTTCATTAAGTTCGTATGAAATACAGACGTATACATGATTTAGTTAGGCTTTTTCCTTTACATTCTTATAAAGATTTCAGGAGCCGAGTTTGCAACACCACGTGAAACCAAGTTCAACCAAATTCAAGACTTGAAAAGCTTAACCATACAATTAAAACCAAGTTTTCGAGTGAATAATTTGCTTAACCCCATGAAAAGCAAATTTTCTGTAAGCTGCTAAACCAAAGACATGATCAGTCTTCCCCACTTTCTTTTGATATCATGTTGAAAGAAAACCTAAAAGCATACGCTGCAATATTGCATAATGGAGAATCCTACGTTCTATCTAGCTATACCATGTAACAATTTCTTTTCTCAAATCTTAGTACCCATTTTTTCCCTTGCCCATTCCCACGTGCAAATGCAAACATATGGGGCTGAATCTTCTGATGGACCAAAGCAAGGCCACATTTCATCCCATAGGCATTCCATGTTCATTCCCACCACTATTGCCCATTTCATACTTCGGCCCTTGCAGGGAAAAGTAGACATGAGAATAGTCACTTGCACCAATTCCAAAATCACTACTATTACTTGTTCCAAAAGAGCATCTTGCAGGGCTTGGTGGGTTTGAAGAACTCCTGCTGCTAGAAGCCACAAAGGTTGCATCAGTACTGTTTATGTTTGTATTCTCATGATGCTGTTGTTCAGGTACATGTTCCTCATTGTTGTTCGATGTCCACAACATGTCGCCCAAATCATCTGAGGGCTCGCTGCTTGTTATGGCCAAAAGGGGTTGGGGAGGGGAGGTGGATGAGGCACGAGAATTGATCAAGTCCTCAAGAGCCGCCGGTGTTGAGTCTTTTGGCGAACGTTTTGCAAGGTCACCGGCAATCAGCGTCGAGCTAGAGCAAATTCTCTTCACGTCATACCTACTCATATCAAAATTTGTAACAGCACTTGTTCCCCTAAACTTAATTGCTGCAATGTCGTAAGCCTCAGCCGCTTCCTCTTGTGTGCCTACATTTATTAATTACGTACAACTCTTATGTAATAAATAAAACAAGTGAGAGCCAATTAATCAGTTGATCATGATCTACTGAGACGATCGACTTAGCCCCGAAAGAGAAATATGTAATGATCAGTGATCACTTCAAATATATTGTATTCATTTGATGTAAAAAATGATACTTTGATCATTTCACATTAAGTTTGGAGGGAAAATAACCAAAATATATGGATAAACATCATTGTTCAAAAGTACGACGCAGAATCCTTGGAGTCAGATGTGAAACTTAAAAATTTGTAGCCGGAGAAATAAGTGAATGTAGTAAGAGTTGAAAAATGAACTGGCTGGCCTGGCATGATTTCACCAATTATTGGACCAGTTAATGGATTATTACTACGTATGTGTAAGTTATTAATGATCGGGAGTACTATCGTTCCAGTCCTAGCTATATAGTATTCATGATCGAACTCCTATAATTCCGACATGTAATATATAACATTGTTAAACTTTAATGACTGGTGGTTGAGTAATTTAACGCTATGATGGCTGCCCTAAATGATTCAGTAAATACATACTCCTGAGGGACACCAATATATGCATCTAGCTAGCTAATAAAGATGCTCATAAATTGAACCAAAAACCATTTGAAAAGGAGGTGAAACTCACTAAATGTTCCAAGGTACAAGTCTTTGTTACCCGCAACCCTTCCAATTCTAGCTTGCCACCTCCCGTGCTGATGGTGTCTGCCAAGAGAAAAGAAAATAAATAGCTACAAGAAGAAAAAAAGAAAAGAAAAGAAAAGATATTTAAGCGAAGGAAAGCATGCATATATGCTTAACAGATACGGAAAGGAATGATAGATATCTTCGCCAAATATATGCTTGTTGCCAAGGGAAAAGAGAAAAAATCATATGCATGGCATTCATGAAAGTACTGTTGCCTATTATTGCCGCCTATGATAATTGAAAGGCTGCAGACGCAGTAAATAATAGTAACTCTATTATTAAAGTTCTCTGATATCTGCCATACCTTGTCACTCCTCTATACACAGATGCTCCTCTTGAAAACCCACTGCTCTTCCTGTCATACGTTTAAAGAAATTAATCGAGAAAGAAGGGTACGAAAACGAACATACTGATCTACCTAGTTTATTTGGGGAAATGTAAAAAAGGCACCTTCTCAAGTTGGCAACAAATTCTTGCCTAGTCATGTTCTTCATTTCTTCAAGTTCTTTCTCGTAGGTGCTTAGCTGAGATTGAAAAAAGGGGATGGAACAGAAGATGGATTTCATGAATATAGTGTTCGAACTTCTAAATATAGAGGTTATAGATTTTCATAAAGTGAAACCCAACGAATTACTTACTGGGAAATTTATGTGAGTTGTTGGACCCCAATATTTGAGTGCAGCTAAATCATAAGCCCTTGCTGCCTTCTCTTCTTTGTCATAACCACCTGATCATCATATACGAAAATAATTAAAAGAGTAATACTATATACAGTCACTTTTGCGTACTCCCTAAGCACTCCACTGATATGATTGGCTGGATTAAATTTTTTTTTAATATCAACCAATCATATCACTAAAGTGCACAAAAGAATGCACAAAAATGACTGCAATTAGAATTTTTGTAATTAAAATATTTTTTTTCGAGGACATGCACATCTTCCAATTCATCACATTCTAAATATAATAAACATACATGGAATCTTTCATTATAATTATTTTATATTATAGTTCTGAAAGAAAAGCAGGTCCACAAAGAATTAACGATGTGGGAGATTCACCTACCCAGATAAACTGAACAAATTCCAAGCCATCAAGGTGAAGACCCAAAAAGGCAATGAAACAAATCGTCATTATATTTTCAAAACAAGAAAATAAGAAATCAAGTAAATATAAAGATATGATGGCACTTGAAAATCTAATTCTCACCTTGCCTTCCTTTCCTAGTCTGCCCCTCTTTTCTGCAGCTGTTATCCCACAGATGGGCCTCGTATCTCCCAGTCCATCTATGTCTATAACACCATCACATAAAAAATCCCACCGCTTAAGCTAGTTTATTCCAAAGTATGAGATATTCAAAATAAATCAAATTTAAAATTCAAATCGATTTTTTTTTAATGAATAATTCAAACCAGGACTTTCATCAAAGTAAAGCACAGAAAAGTCATAAGAATATCTTCTTTTTTTTTTGAGAGAGTCATAAGAATATCTTAGTACCTCGTAACGCCACGATACTGAGAGGTTCTCTGCCCAAAAGTATCTATAGATTTCCGAGGAACTGGTTCTCTGGCAAGAGTCTTTGCCACGGGTCGCTTGCGGCTATCAGTCACTTGCAAAGGTGAAATTGCATCCAATCCATTCTGTGCACTCGGGCTCATGGCGAGAGATAGTGACTGAAAACCGCACCCATTTGCCTCGGCAAAAGATTTTCCATCGGAAAATAGTGTTTGGCCCAACCAAGACTTGTACATACCATTACCAGTGAGTAGGGTTTGTGGATTTTCATTGTACGGGTAAGGATGGAGTAAGGAAGAAGAGTTTGAAAGATTCTCTCCCGGTTCTATTTCTCCGTTCGTGTTGAAGCTGGGGGCTATGTTCACATTGATTTTGGAGACATTGTTTTGGTCATGGTCCTCTCGGGTTTGGCAGTAAACTTTGGTTTCATCAGGAGGAGAGCTGGAGTAACAACAACCTAAGAAATCTTCAAGCTTTGGGCCCTCTTCATTTGGATTTGCTGCACCCATGGAATTCTCAAATCTCCAATCTACAAAATCAATCACCAATGAGATGAGAAAATCAATGGACTCAGTATATACGATATTCGAAAATACGCATAAGTGAAACTCTTTCTTTTATATATTTAATCCGCACATGAATATTTAACTGAAGCATTAAGAGAAAAAACCAGAAACATTTGCATTAGAAAGTATGCAAAAATCTAAGCAAAACGCACACAGATACACACAAAGATCGAGCGAAACTTAAAAGTAAATTTATCTAGACTTTGGGTTGGATATTTTATCCCAAGCCGAATAAAAATGCGGAGAAAAAGAATTATTTTAGCGTCGAAACATGCGAAGATAGAGATCAAAGGAAGCAGATGTTATATATGCTTAGAAATTATTATGCTTCCGGTAGAGTTGAAAGTTCACATGCAACAATACCATCAGAGCCATTGGAACGCCTGAAAGGATCAGCAGCACAAAGAGAGCCATCAGAGCGCAAGGGCATGACAGACAAGTGAGCAGGAAAACCTCCATGGTCTTGGGTTTCTCTCCCAAACCCTTCATCAATCCTAAGGTGTGGACTCAAAGAAAACCCCAGCCAATTACTCATGTTATCCACAAGCTTCCAGACCACTCTTCTCAAGAAACAATCAGTCAAACCCAAAAGATTTTTTAGAATGTTTATTTCTCTCTCACACACGAAACTTCGGGTTTTGAGCTCAAACTTCAAAGCTGGTAATGCTGGTGGCCTGGGTGGAGTTAGATCTTTTTACCTCTCAGTCATCATGGAAGCTTGATTTGTCGTGGTGGTGACTCTCGTATGCATACAGAAAAAAGATTTCGAAAAATTACAAGCTCTCCTCGTCTTTATATTCCCAACTCTGTCTCTCATTTCTGTTCAATGTCTTGGGCTCCGTGCCTCTCTTTCATTTCTTTCTCAGATTATGACAGAGGTGGCCATGAAATGAAGACGGAAAAAAACAAAAAAACAAAATACAAAGAGAGAGAAACTCAGAAAGAAATTGAAGGCCGAATTGAATTGGGCTGTGATTCTGTGTACAAGTGTGAAAGTATGACCTGTAGATTTACATCATTCGATGGCCCACAAAATAAAGGAATTTTGATTGTATAAAGTCCATTAACAAGACTGCAGGAGTAGCAAAGCATGGGAGCCTGGGGACAGACTGAGACATCACCCTTCTTTTTTTGTTTAATATTAGATTGTTTGCAGCCGATTGGTCAACATTTACGCAAAGCCCATGCAAGTTGTACGTGCTGGTGTGTAAGTTCTGGGTATATCATCGATCTTGGAATTTAGATGATAGAAAACTTCGAAAACTCCGCCCTGAATTATAAAAAAATATTTAATGCTTTTTGTCAGATTTATGGAATTATTCAAGGCCACATTAGCATGCTTAAACTAATGGAGCTTAGCTTCTCTGAGCATCTTACACAAAAGAGAGGAGACATTGAGATAGTAGGAAAGAGGAAATCAACTACCATTTCAATTGGAAAAGGATCAGGTCCTTTGGGGGCAATAAGTGCGATCAATTAAATATTAAATGTTTGATTTATTAAAAAATATATATTATTATATAAATTGATATTATCCATAATAAAGCCTCTTTGTCTTTTGCTTTGTTGATTTGGTTGGACTCGATTGATTGGGCTAATAGCTCGTTAGCGTCTAAGCCCTATCCCTCTAATGCTTGTATTGGGCAGTGGATAGGCACCATCGGCCCAAACCCTTGCTTGTGTCTGCTTTCAGAATTGAGGGTGAACTTTCGACCGTTGAAACGGATTGGATACTTCCCTAGGCAGATAAATAGCAGCACTTCTCTGAAATCAGTTGTGTTAAATATATTTAAATGAGAGTGCTAACAAAGCATATTGGCCTTTTGTTTTACTTTTCAAAAAAAAAAAAAAAAAAGTCAAAATCCGACGCACCTTTGGTTCGTGCATAGAATATATATTATATATATATATATGTATATATATTAGAGAGAGAGAAGGGTAATGGGTACGTGGATTAAAGTGCTGTTTGGCCATTAAAATTTCTCATTTTATTATTATAATTTTTCAAAATCTCCATATAAAATATAATAAATAATTCAACTTTTTCTTAATTTTTTTAAATCTTAAAATAATAATAATATTAAAATATAATATTTTAATATTTAATTTTAAAATTCAAAATTTTTATCTAAGAAATCTCAGTGGCCAAGCAAAACCTAAATGTTGATTTGATATTTCTTTTTTTTTCTGGTCTACATTCTTAAAAGAAAAATGTTTTAATTATAAAAAAATTTCTTAAAAATAAACAAACAAATTAATGTGAGTTAATGCGATAACTTCGATTATAATTTTTTTATAAAATAAATTGTTAATTTATGAATTTATTTTTATAAAATTTATTTATAAGTGTAACTAAAAACTAAATGTTTCAAAAGTCCTAAAAATAGTTCGTAAAATTATCATTTTTTGTTATATTTTAGTCCTTGGATCCTTTGTTATTGTCAATTCCAAAAAGAAGGTCGAAGTCTCGGAAGTTTCTGCAAAAATACTGGGAGTCCATTTAAAAATAAAAAAAAAATAAAGACGAAAGAAACAAAAGAGCCCCAAATCTTTATACTTGGCCAGTTTCCTAATGGTCAAATAAGTGTAGTGTGTGAAGTGTGAGGATGATAAAAAGAATTTTTCTATATATATATATATATAAGTTCATGTATCTGAAAAATCGATCTACTTGAACAATTTATTTAATAATAAAAAATAAAAACGCATGCATTTTGTTTGCATATATAGATGGGCATGAAACCTCAAGCTGCTAACACATTAACTGAGTTTGGTTCATGCATGCACCGTTGTCAAGCTGCAGCTTAATTCACTTTGTTAAAAAAGAGATTAGAAAGTTTTATTTACCGTTTAAATTAGATGAGATGAAATATTTTGAATAATAATAAATATAATATTATTATAATATAATATTTTTTTAATATTAATTTTATATTGAGATTTTAAAAAATTAAATTATTTATTATATTTTATATAAAAATATGAAAAAATTATAATAATTAAATAAAATAAGATAAAAAAATTATTTAATTTTTTATAACCAATCCGAAATTTGCATGTCCCCATGCGAGTCGTGTCTTTCCGATGCAACATGTTCATAATTTATATAATATTATTACGATATTGTAATAAACGTCCAAATCCACTACGGTACGATCAATTATTGACTAAACATTAATAAATACTTTATTTATTTATTTTTTGTTTGGTCAAGTTCGTGTATGCATATCACTGAGTCATCTTTTACTTTATATCACAACCATGAAATGGTACGTACGTGTGTTAAGGCCATTTTCATATTTAAAAGATTTTTATGGACGGGACGTCCTCCACATACAACGGTCCACACCATTGTTCGTTGTAAATATAAAATACAAAAAGATATGCATGATTTGATTTCTTTATATTTTTGACGTACATGCATGGGTGGCCTTTGCAATTATTTAATTATTATTATCCTTATTTTGTTTGATTGATATTGATTATTGTAAAGGTGTGTCTTATCACTAATCGTGATCATTAAATAATAAATCGTTAGGTAGGTAGTACTATATGTTTATAATAATTTCAATATTTAAGTTAATAATAAGTAATAAATAATAATTCAAGAACATTAAATCAAATGATTCGAAAGTTATATGTCACCTTTATATATAGGTGTTGAGACTCGTTGAATGAGTATCATAAACATATTAACTTAATGTAATGTTTAGCCATTAGGGAGCTTATCCTTGATGTATTAGAATCATTTAATCACCATGTCGTTCATATTCATAAACTGAGAGTTCATCCCTCATAATAAACAGGACGGTTGGATTTGTATTAGACTACTTGACCTCCTTGAATAGTTATCAATAATGGATGATGGGCCTTGGGCTCTGATTTGAGCCAAACTAATATTCAATAATATTAACCCCTCCAATCATGTTTATAAAAAATATTCAATAATATTGCAAAAACAATAATATACATACATACATACATACATGCATACATACATATATATATATTGCAGACCTTCTGTAACAGTCGCTAGAAATTCAATTGTGGAATTTCTATTGATTTTAGGAACCTCGTGAAAACTCCGTAAGTTTACACAAATTGATTAATCGCATAGGTTTTAGCATGTCAACATAATTAGTGTTATCACTCATTATGGTGCTAAAAATGCGATTTTAATTATTTGAGATAGTTAGAAGTGTCAGAATACATTATAGTCTACACCACTAAGTTTAATTGAATATTTAAGATTTTTCAGTACTAAGTTTGTTACGTTTATTTTTGGAGTGAATAGTAACCTCGGTAAACGTACTAAGCGCAGTGTTTTTCAAAATCACAGTGTGTAATGTCCAAATTAGGTTAGCGAAATTTTATTTGGACACATGAAAATATTTTAGCCACCTTACTCTACCAAGTCTACTCCACATTTGGAAAATATATTGAGCTGATTTTTGTAGACATTATTTGATAGAATATTTTGAGATAATCTTTTATAGATATTTTGGGTATGAGAAAACAACACTCAACTCTCAACTCCAGCCTTATCACCTCCCTTATCTTGTCCATAAGTATGTCCAGCCAGCACCCATGAACTTATCTTCAATTACACTTTCCAATAAAAGATTATCAAACACTCTCTCTCAGACAACTTTTAGGAGTTCTTTTGTAAGTCCATTTCGAAGCTGTTGTAAGTGTTTTATCATAAAATCTCATTCATATAAGTTGTTCTTTTTTTAGTCTAGTTTACATGAATATCTTATTTGCCCCATTTGAAGATCATTTGGTCAGTCAAATATTGTGTAAACTATAAAAAGGTCATTCTGGGAGATAAACTAGAGAATATGTTATAGTTTGGAGTTTTTGACAAAGCTAATGGATAGATATTGGTCCAAAATTTTTATGGAGTATTGTTAACATGTATATATGACTATTGATTGAGGATTTTTGCATGATTAAAGGTTTTGATGAAAGATTTTCTTAGATTTAGAAACTTAGAAACTGGAAGAGGAAAAACAGTTTCTGTTTTGAGAAAGTTGAACTCTTTGGTGGTCTAAACCTATTCTAATGACTTTGATAATTTTATTGGAGGATCCTAAGCATCTTATATACATGTTACATTATTATTTTGAAGATATTTGATGTTAGTTTCAAAGATATGAAATTTTATGTAAAGAGATATTCAGATAAGCCAAAGTGTGGATGTTCTTGGCTAAATTTATGTTTTGGTTAATTTTTAACCATGTGATCTTGAATTATAAGCTTATATATATTTTAGGATATCTTTTTAAACCATGTGATGGTTTGGTTTGAAGATCACATATTTATAAGTCATAGATCAAAAGGTTGATCAAAACAAGTTGGAAACAAAAATCAATAGAAATAGCATATGAGAATTTCGGCCTTATGGAGTTTTAATAGTTGTGATTAGTTTTAAATTTTTCTAAATTGATATTTGAATTGAGGATAAAATTTACATGAGGCATGTAAATTTTGGTGACTTTTGGAGTTAGTATGCAAAATCCTTAAGTTATGGGTAAAACGGTCATTTTCCTACATGCAGAGAGTAAAATTTATATTTTACTCTTTAAGTTAGTATTTTCCATATTTCAATTTATTAGTGATTTAGTACTAATTTTTAGAATCACTAATTACAGTTCCTTGTGATCGCGCTTAAGGTTTTGTAAGAAACGCGGAGATTGAGGTAAGTTTGGCTTTTAACTTACTAGCAGTCTATTGTGTATGTGTGCTAAGTAAAAGAACTACAGTGTATGTATGTATGTTATCATATATGTCATGCCATGCCAAGTTATTACGTAATTGTCTATTATACAGAATTTATTCTGTCATCAAATTTTATCTATTACATAATATATTCTGTCATGTATTACTATACATTACAAGTATGTCATGTTAAATATGTTGTCTGTTATATGTTATGCCATGTTACGAAATGTTTCTATCTCAAGTTGGTCATGTATTTCAAGTTATGTTCAAATTACGTTATGTTACGTCAGGGCTTCAGTCCTTTTGTATTCCAGTCACGTTTCATCTTGAGTACATTCAGTTTGTGTAGAATACATGGGGCCACAACAACTGTGGAGTATGTATTTAACTACAATTGTGATGCGTAGAATACATGAGGCTACAACAACTGTGGAGTATGTATTTACACGTAGAATACATGGGGCCACAACAACTGTGAAGTATGTATTTTTCATGTTAAGTCAAGTTTGCGTAGAATACATGGGGCCACAACAACTGTGGAGTATGTGTTTACACGTAGAATACATGGGGCCACAACAACTGTGGAGTATGTATTTTTCATGTTGATTCAAGTTTCAGAGCAAGTTCATGCTAAGTCAAGTTTCAGATCAAATTCATATCAAATCAAGTTCAGTTCATGTTTCAATTTAAGTTATGTCAATTATGCTATGTTGTACGCTAAGTTATGCTTTAATTATTTATGAATTTAATTATGCATTTATGCTTTTACTGTCATCCATGCATCATTAGTCTGTGTGGAAGTTTTTTTTGTTAACTTGCTGAGATTTGTAATCAAATCTCACTGTAGTAGTCCCAACTACCATTCCCCCCGAATGGTAGATCTTGTTACAGGATCTGAAGGAGGATAAAGAGCTGACCAACTAGACACAGTCGACTGAACGACGGTGCGTCGTTAATGTTAATATAATAGTTAAATTACTACTTGTACGATGGAGTTGCATCTCCAGTACTTTTGGATCATAACTATTTTGGACTAGTGCTGTGATCTTAGTTATTCAATGGATTTTTAGATATGAAGTATGTTTTAAGTATTTGGGATATTTTTAGTTTGGTGCATAGTATTGCTAAAAAAAAAAAAAAAAAATTATCCGCTGCGAATATTGCATAATGTTAGATGCATGTTAGGAATATTGCATCTTATATGTCATAAACGGGGGCAGGTAACCTTGTGTTGCATGTCTCGACGTTTCAAATGTCCGTCCGATCCCAAACGAAATTTGGAGGCGTCACACCTTCAATCGATAATATGGATCGATGCTTAATTAATTCATAGTCGTAATTAGTATGCATGCAACAGTTCGAGCAAAGGCAACCACCGATGGTGAAACCATAAATTTTGACAAATAAAGCACGAGTGACGAGTGATATTAACTGTTAAAGTTGAGTTGGGTTGTTAATGGTATATTTTATAGATTTAATTGAAATGAGTTTAATTTTTTTTTAAATTGAGACGAGTTTAACTTTTTAGATTTGAATGTATAAATTAAATTGAAATATGTTTAACTTTTTTATGAAAAATTAAAAAAAATAATAAATCTCATTGATAATTAATTTAAGTTGAGTTTAGTTTAGTTCAACAACTAGATACAACCTAAATATTTCACTTTCAAGGTAATAGACTTGCTTGAAGAGTTTGCGTAGTGGTTAGATTATTGGAAGAAAAAAGTTGCAAACTGATTTGTTGTCATGGAAAAATCATTAATCCTGTGTTTTAGGTAAAATGCATGCAAACTTCTTAGATGCTTCGTAGTTCATTCTAGTCTCAGAGTCTGTACTACCTCTTTGATTTGAAATCAAAGAATTTTCGTTACCTCCAGTTTTTCAAATTTTCCATTTAGAAACAAAACGAATTTTCAACGTCAAACCAAACATCTTTCAATTTCAAACGAACAATTATAATTCTTTGAGCTTCTTATGTAATCATTTGTCTAAATTTCAATGCAAAGCAAGAACACATAGACGAATACATACAACTATTTATAAAAATTAAACAAAAAGATCTTAAAATGATAAGTTTTGTTATATATAGTTATTTTTACATTTACTGATGTGATTAGTCAAAATAGTTATTTTATATTAAAAAAATGACAACAAATCACACAAGTAGAATGCACAAAGAATACATAAAAGTGACTGCACATAAAATTTTTGTAAAAAAATTATATTTAAACAACTTATTCCATCTACTTTTACAAATCTTATTGCAAAACATATTTTTTTAAAAATTATTTAGCTATCTTCAAAAAATCCAAAATAAACATCACAATCTTTTTCTAAAAAATAAGCACGGAAGTTTTGTACGCATTGAATGATCACGGGTCTGGGCCGAAAATGCCCGTACAGATGGATGGTTGCGACTCGCGAGGCCCGACCAAGCCCAACAAAGGCCCATTTATTATTCAAGCAATAATAATACATCAGCCATAACATTGTGACTAAATATCAACAGTATTATTCGTTTTTGGATATAAATTAATGCTTGAGTTATAAACTTGTAGTATTATCACTACCAAAATTTTTTTATGATGTAATTATATTTTTGAAGTGGATTAGTGCGATGCACATGATTTAGATAATCAGATAAATTTAAATTGAATTAAAGCTAACAAAATGGTAGATAAATAAAACTTGCAGTTATAAATGTGCAAGCGCCGCATAATCATTTTAAAATATATATATATATATATACGGGACTTACATGAAAATAAAATTTATTCTTTAATAGTAAATCTCAATATTTTAAAAATAATTATATAATACTTGCACACTTTACTATTGTATATAGTATTACTCAAAATATTATTTACGGTACGTTGGTTCTAACATCCTCGTTGAAATGATGCGATAATTTTTATTAATTTTTGAGTTTATTATTTGAAAAAACTTTTCCTGTGGCTACAAGTACTTTCTAGTCCTCCATTTATTTGCCAAGTTTTGAGAGGCCTTCATTTGCTCGAAAATAAAATGATATGCTTTATAGTCATTATTTATTTGATTAATGAATTTGAAAGAGACGTAGATTTTATTTAAAGTAGTGGTTCAGGAATCAGCAACAATTGTCATACACCTACATACATAGCATTTATTTTATAATTTTTTTTTAAAAAAAAATATTGCAATTTTGTTTTTTGGTTGACTCGTGATTCATACGTTTTATTTGGATTTTTTATTTTTATTTTTTATCAGTATTCTTCACTAGTCGAATTATCTCTTTTCTTTGGACTCGATTGTAACTTTTGTTTTTTATTTATATTTGAAAACAAACAAAAAAATGTCATCACAATACCAATGATAATAATTGTGAAAATATTGAATAATTGTAATATGATATCATGGTACTGACAGTGATAATTATAACGATGACAGTAATGATACGTGGCGAAATAAGATGAGGGTAATGGTGATGATAATAATAAAGGTACCAATATCTATAAGAGATAAAAATATGGCTGTAGTAGTTGGGAAATGACGACAACAAATATACATTATATTTGATCCTTAAAAATGAGATTTTCTAAAGAATTGAATGAGGCTACTTCTCTTAAAAGATATTGTGATAATACCACTTTAATAAGTTATAAGAGTATGTGGCTTATAAGATCCAAGCACATTGTTTAAAAAGAAAAAAATTTTGCTTTTTATAATGTTTTAATGATACTCTAATTATATCATTAGTTAATTTTTTAGAATACAGACCATGTGACCTAGGTTTTTGTTGGACCGTTACATATATATATATATATCTAATATAGAATAATGTTGCATACAGTTATGGAATGCACAAGCGTCATGCAGTGACTTTGAAAAAGAATAGTGTGACGCCCCCAAATTCCGTTTGGGATCGGACGGACATTTGAAGCGTCGAGACATGCAACACAAGGTTACCTGCCCCCGTTCATGACATATAAGATGCAATGTTCCTAACATGCATCTAACATTATGCAATATTCGCAGCGGATAATTTTTTTCTTTAACAATACTATGCACCAAATTGAAAATATCTCAAATGCTTAAAACATACTTCATACATAAAGACCCATTGAGTAGATCACAACACTAGTCCAAAATGGTTATGATCCAAAAAGTACTAAAGATGCAACTCCATTGTACAAATAGTAATTTACGTCAACTACTATATTAATATTGACGTCGCACCGTCGCTTAGTCAACTGTGTCTAGTTGATCAGCTCCTGATTCTCCTTCAGATCCTGTAACAAGATCTACCATTCGGGGGGAATGGTAGTTGGGACTACCAAAGTGAGATTTGATTACAAATCTCAGTAAGTTAACAAAAAAACTTCCACACAAGCTAATGATGCATGCATGACAGTAAAAGCATAAATGCATAATCAAATTCATAAATAATTAAAGCATAACTTAGCGTACAACATAACATAATTGACATAACTTAAATTGAAACAAGAACTGAACTTGACTTAATATGAATTTGATCTGAAACTTGATTTAGCATGAACTTGCTCTTAAACTTGAATTAACATGAAAAATACATACTCCACAGTTGTTGTGACCCCATGTATTATACGTGTAAATATATACTCCACAGTTGTTGTGGCCCCATGTATTCTACGCAAACTTGACTTAACATGAAAAATACATACTCCACAGTTGTTGTGACCCCATGTATTCTACGTATAAATACATACTCCACAGTTGTTGTAGCCCCATGTATTCTACACAAACTTGACTTAACATGAAAAATACATACTCCACAGTTGTTGTGGCCCCATGTATTCTACGTATAAATACATACTCCACAGTTGTTGTGGCCCCATGTATTCTACTTGTAAATACATACTCCACAGTTGTTGTGACCCTATGTATTCTACGCATCACAATTGTAGTTAAATACATACTCCACAGTTGTTGTGGCCCCATGTATTCTACACAAACATAATGTACTCAAGATGAAACGTGACTGGAATACAAAAGGACTGAAGCCCTGACGTAACATAACGTGACTTGAACATAACTTGAAATACATGACCAACTTGAGATAGAAACATTTCGTAACATAGCATAACATATAATAGACAACATATTTAACATGACATATTTGCAACAGTGAATATTATATGACTTGACATACATGTAATAGATGACATACTTAGCATGACGTACATGTAAGGTACAGTAATACATGACAGAATATATTATGTAACAGATAAAAATTGACGACAGAATAAATTCTGTATAATAGACAATTACGTGATAACTTGGTATGGCATGACATATATGATAACATACATACATACACTGTAGTTCCTTTACTTAGCACACATACACAGTAGACTGCTAGTAAGTTAAAAGCTAACTTACCTCGATCTCCGCGTTTCTTATAAAACCTCAAGTGCGATCACGAGAAACTGTAATTAGTGATTCTAAAAGTTAGAACTAAATCACTAAAAATTTGAAATATGAAAAATACTAACTTAAAGAGTAAAATTTTCATTTTACTCTCTACATGTGGGAAAATGACCGTTTTACCCATAACTTAAGGATTTTGCATACTAAATCCAAAAGTTTCTAAAATTTACATTTCTCATGTAAATTTTGTCCTAAATTTAAATATCAACTCAGAAAAATTTAAAACAAAACACAACTATGAAGAACACACTATGGCCGAAACATCCATATGCCATTTCCCTTGATTTTTGTTGCAATTCCTTCCAACTTCAAAACTCATGCTTAAACCAAAATTTTGCAACAAACATCTTCCAATCCTAAGTTCAAAACCATATTTAAAACATCTATTTAGAAAAAGCTAATAATTAACACCAAACCTTTTTTGTAAAAAGATCCAAGCACTTGAATCACAAGTTTTGACCTTAAATCAAAACATCTCCAAGAGTTTCAAAAAATCAAATCTTATTTCTAACATATTCATAATATCATCCTAACATCAACCATGCTTTAAATCATCAAACCAAAGTCACCAAAATCACAAAATAACATTTGAAGTTTTTGGTTTTACACTTAGTCCAAAAACAGAAACTTTTTCCTCAACTAATTTTGATAAATCTCTTGATCTATGACTTATAAATATATGATCTTCAAACTAAACCATCACATGGTTTAAAAAGATGTCCTAAAACATATATAAGCTTCTAATTCAAGATCACATGGTTAGAAATTAACCAAAACATAAATTTAGCCAAGAATATCCACACTTTGGCTTATTTGAATATCTATTTGCATAAAATTTCATATCTTTGACACTAACATCAAATATTTTCAAAATAATAGTATAACATGTATATAAGATACTTAAGATCCTCCAATAAAATTATTAAAGTCATTAGAACAGGTTTAGACCACCAAAGAGTTAAACTTTCTCAAAACAGAAACTGTTTTTCTTCTTCCAGTTTCTAAGTTTCTAAATCTAAGAAAATCTTTCATCAAAACCTTTAATCATGCAAAAATCCTCAACCAATAGTCACATATACATGTTAACAATACTCCATAAAAATTTTGGATCAATATCTATCCATTAGCTTGGTCAAAAATTCCAAACTATAATATATTCTCCAGTTTATCTCCCAGAATGACCTTTCTATAGTTTACACAATATTTGACTGACCAAATGATCTTCAAATGGGGCAAATAAGATATCCATGTAAACTAGACTAAAAAAGGAACAACTTATATGAATGAGACTTTATGATAAAACACTTACAAAAGCTTCGAAATGGGTATACAAAAGACCTCCTAAAAGCTGTTCGAGAGAGAGTGTTTGATATTCTTTCAATGGAAAGTGTAAATGAAGATAATTTCGTGAGGAGAGGTGGCTGAAGATACTTATGGATGAGATATGGAAGAGATGAGGCTGGAGTTGAGAGTTGAGTGTAGTTTTCTCCTACCAAAAAAAAATCTATAAATGATTATCTTATAATATTCTATCCAATAATATGTAAAAAAAAATCAACTTAAGATATTTTTATCTAATAATATCTATCAACTCAAAATATTTTTACCCAATAATATTCACGAAAATTACCTCAAGATATTTCTTTTTATCCAATAATATCTATAGTTTTGAACAGACGTTTTGTCCGAAAATATGAAAAAATGTTATTGCGCCATAAGACTTTAAATAACCCTCCGAGTCTAAGGGCACAAACCATAATACATTTTGACACTTCTAACTATCTCCAATAATCAAAAGCACACTTTTGATACCATAGTAAATAATAACACTAACTATATAGTTAGACAAAAACCTATACGATTAATGGATTCGTGAAAACTTATGGAGTTTTCACGAGGTTCCTAAAGTTAATAGAAATTTCACAATTGAATTTCTAGCGGGCTATTACAAATAGGATCTATTATTAAAAAATTAATTAATTTTTTCATGTGGGTCCCATATTTATTAACTTTTTTCAAAATGTTTATGTAACACTTATACACTCATGACTGCAACTATCATTTCTTATATATATATATATATATATATATATAATCTTATGTTTTTCTCGTCTGACATTATTCAAACGGAGCTGTCACAGCATTTTGTCTTCTAATTGCGATGGTTTTGCTAATAAATCGACATTACTTGGATATTTACAGTGTCATCCTACACAGCACGTGATCTTTCCCTTATTCAGTGTCAGAAAATCTGGTATCTAAAAATATGCATTACGATGGACATTAGCAGGGGATTTGGTAAGCAGCAAGATCGAAGGGTCAGAACAAGAAGAATATGTGCATAGAGATGGGTAACACCAAGATTATTCTACTCCAGAATACCCAGCATGACATGCAGTTCCAAACATTAAGCATTTCGAGAGATGCAAACCAAAGGAATCACAAAGCTGAACCCATTCAGTCTTCCTCTGTATAAATCGTTTCGGGTCCGGAATTTTATTCACCTAATCCTTGAATTAAAAATAAACTTCCAACCTAATTCCCAGTTTTTGTCAAACCTTTCTTCTTGTCTGATCTCATCAAGAAATCACATGGGATTAATAAGCAAATAAATAATACATTTAAATCATGTAAAAGGGGGGTTAAGTAGTAGTTTTCAGCAATTGACATTAACTTCTGCCCATTAAAAATGCAGTAAGATTGAAAGGACCCCAAGAATTAATGCTGCAGCCTGCATAATTGCAATTAAGGCAGACATCTTAGTCAAACAACTTCAACAACTACAAGTTTTACACTCTGTGAGATTGATTTAATAATGTCTAAACAGTAGCATTTAGAGGATAATATATATATATATATGTATGTATGTATGAAGGATTATACGGTCTACGATGTAGACAAATCAGACACCTCGGAGCCTTACTGCAATGTTAAGAAGACCAACCAATCAGTTTAGTTCTTCATGCACAGATGCACTCACAATAAGGTTCTCTCCCCTTTACGTGGCTCTGAAAACGTCTCTTTTTTAGGGACAGAACTGTTGCTTGCAGCTAAATATTGTATTGATCTCCTTGCCTATCCCTTAGCGTTCCCCTTTGTCACGAACCTTTTAGAATCAATCTGCATGCCCTCATTATAATATTTTGCACATGCTTAAAGGAAATTCTACTGATTGAAATCACTGAGTTTTTTTTTACCTACCATAGCCACTACATGACAAAGCTATCATACTCTGGGGATCTAATGTCTTTACCACAACCATCTGATCTGTTTATCTTTCCTCACAAATTATGATGCTTTTGTCCCCCTTTTTTTGTTTTTTCACAAAAAGCTGGTACATGCGCACTAAGTATATTATACTCTTTGCTTTAGCAGCCTTTGTAGCTAGCAGTATAGAGTATGTAAAAACTTTATAGCACCCTTATTGCTCAATCATCAGGCCCATGATCAGAGTGACTTTCCCTTTATTCACCGCGAAATTCAGGCCTCTTTTTCACACGCACATATATATATATATGTAAGCGTTAGTTGAGGCTCTTCTCCTCCACCAAGAAAGGTAGATAATAGAAAGAACCAGAGCATCACCCTCTACATAAGTAGCAAAGCTCCCCAATCTTAAGAATTCTCTCTCTCTCTCTCTCTCTCTCTCTCTCTCTCTCTCTCTCTCTCTCTCCCGTACATATCTCACTCTTTCTCCAACTTTATTCTTTAGATATCCACGGACATAAGCTAATGGCACCCATGACCGATATGTCTATTAAAAGAGAAGTGAACCAAATGAAAGCCAAGAATAATGTTTCCATTAAGAAGGAAGCCAATAAGGGAGCATGGACAGCGGAGGAAGATCGAAGACTGGCGGAGGTCATAGCAAGCCATGGTCCAAAAAGGTGGAAGACAATTGCGGCTAAAGCAGGTCTTTTTTCATTCCAGCAGAGAATCCTAAACTCTCAACTTCAGTATCTTTGATTAGAAAAAAAGAAATCTTTACAAAATTTGATCGCAAAGGCTTAACAGGTCTGTGCTTGTTATATATTGAAGGTCTTAATCGTTGCGGCAAGAGTTGCAGGCTAAGATGGTTGAATTACTTAAGACCCAACATCAAGAGAGGAAATATATCAGACCAAGAAGAAGATTTGATACTTAGGCTTCATAAACTACTTGGAAACAGGTTAATTCTCGTGTGAAAAAAATTACTTTGTATCTCTGATCGAATATGATCAAGTTTTCTTATTTTGATTTTCGCTTTCCGATTATTTCTCTTAGGTGGTCTCTGATTGCCGGAAGATTACCGGGTCGCACAGATAATGAGATAAAGAACTACTGGAATTCTCATTTGAGCAAGAAAATAAAGCAGGAAAAACAGAGGGGAGCTGCAACAAGAGAAGACTGTAATGCTCGGGAAAATAGAGCGGAAGAGAGAATAAATGTAGCAATGAGAGTAGACGAGGAAAATTCATACAAAGGACTTGAAGATTCAGAAATCAACTTTGATGTGAATGAGTTCTTTGATTTCTCCAATGAGAGTCCTTTAAATTTAGAGTGGATTAGCAAATTCCTTGAACTGGAGAAGGGATTCAGTGATGTATTGTAAACTGCATAGCAGCATAGCTATTTGTTTTCTCCCCTTGAACTCGGTGAATTTCTTGCCATTCAGAGTTGTATCTAGTTCTTTTCATAATTTATCACCTCCTTTTTTCATCCTTTTTTATTTTTTCCCCTCTTGGTTTTTCATGGATTTGTTAACATTCACGTAGTGTATCAGCTCTCTGGTATGCTGAAACTGTAAATCACTACCATTGACTGATCCAAGTCAGTTTTGAAGGGGAGCACTAAACTGCGAATTTTGTCGATCGGTGACACAGATTATTTGGTGATAGAAAGTAGAAACGACGGATGGTGTAGAGAGCAGAGAATGATGATAAAAGTGAGAGAGGACTTGTTGACATTATTATGGGCTTGATAGAGATGAGACAAGGCCATTTGTTCTTTACCAAGTTCATTTTCAAGGAGAGACTTTTTGGGGAAAAAAATAAAAATCAAATATTTTTTCTTTTTAAAATGGAGTTAATATTTAGATTATATTTAGATGTTAAGACAATCTCATATGATTTGAATTGATATATAAATAATATTATTTTATAAATCTCATTAAGATGTATTTAAATATAAATAAGTTTATATATAATAATAATAGATATTAATTTAAAATAAATTGAATTGATTTCAACTCTGGAAAAACACCCTTAACTTGCAACACTGGACAAATTTACTCTAGACATAAAATAAGATGAGATAATATGAGAGTTAAAAGTTGAATAAAATATTATTAATAAATTTTTTTAATATTATTTTTATTTTAAAATTAAAATATTTATTTTATTTTATATAAAAATTTTAAAAAATAATATTGATTAGATTAGATGAAATAATACGAGAAATAATGAATTGAAATGATACGAAGGCGGGAAAAATAGCATAAGCAGAATTTATAGGCAGTGGCACCTTTTCCTGTCGGCTAGCTTCAGAATAAAAAGCAATTGAAGAGACCCAGAAAACCACTCCTACCACCAGAAGGTTCCAGCATTGTACCTTCCGATGCCAGCCAGCTAAGGCATATGTCTTATGTTATTAAACTTCAAATAAGTGTTATGCTTATTTTTTATTTTTTCAAAGGGTTTACACATATTAGATTCGTACGAAAATATATGAATTTTTTATTTAAAGAAAACTGTTATAGTTATAAAAAAATTCTATAAAAATAAAATTATAAATTAATATAATTTGATATAGTAAGTTAGATTTATTTTATAATAAAAATAATTTTATAAATATGACGTTAAGTCATCTCAATTTATAAATTTATTTTTGTAAATTTTTTAGGTCCAATTTGGATGGGTAACACAAATGAAATGTTTATTGAAAAACATTTCTTTAAATAAACAGTATATAAACAATAAAAGTCTGGCAAGAATAGTACATAAACAGTATATAAACAATGTACAAACAGTACAATCTGATATAAATAGTTCATAAACATTATGTAAACAGTAGACAATTTGGCTACTCTTATTAAATAGTGAGACCCATATCTTTTTAAATTCTAAAAATTAAAAATTATCTCATCTCATCTCACTATTTAAATATATATTTAATTCAAAAATTTTATTATTATTCAAAATATCTAATCTCATTTCATCTGAACTGTATATCTAAATGGGATCTTATCTTTTCTAAATTTACACGAACTTGCATATTCTCTGCTTGGATGCATTTCACTAGCCGCGTTGAATAATAAGTGATCTTTTGAATTTATAACAAGATTTCTTTTTTGATTAGGAAAAATATAATTACAAGCACAATTATACTCTAATCTATGCATCAATGTGATGTGATTAATCAAAAAGTAAATTTTATTAAAAATAGTGTTAATTTAAATTTTAAATATAAATAAATAAGTATTGATATATAGATTAGTGTGTGACTGTACTTATACGTAACAAAATTCTTTTGATTAACTTACAGTTTACTTGAACTGAGGTTATTTTCACAATGAAGACCCAAACTAAAAGGCAAAAGCTTAACGCTGGACGGGTGTCTTCTCAAGTTTTACACTAGCCAATGAGGCGCTGCCGTGTAGGAGGTGTAGGAAACTCCATTCCACACCCACATGCATGATAAAACAAAAAATTCATTTCTCTCACCTCTCCCTCGCGCGGTATTCCCTCTCCTTTCTCCTCTCCTCGTGCCCATTTCCTCCCCCAGTAGCCATTTCCTCTCTTTTCTCCCTCTCCCCATAAGCCATTTCCTCTCCCCTTCTCCATTTCTCTCTCTCCCCAACACCCCTGCAATAAAACGTGAAACATTTTGATAGGAATTGTTCAAATGCTTCTTGTTAGTAGAAGACTATGAGAAAAATTCAAACCAGCAGCAATTAGCAAAATATTGCTTGTAGAATTGCAATAAGAAACTAGAGAGACAGAGATAAGAGAGTTGAACACTATAAACCGATTTATTTGGAAATTTATGGTTTTTAGAAAATTGTTTGCTTCTTATGAGAAATGTATAATAGAGAGTAGAGAAAGCTGAAATGAAAAAGCTTTCATTTTTTGTTTGTTTACATTCAATTCATTTTCTTATTTTCTTCTTCTTTCTTATTTATTTTTTTCCTCCTCCTTTTTGCATCTTCTTAAACTCCCTCCACTAACCATAACCGACTACTCTGAGTACTCTCCTTCCTCTCAATTTAATTGCTATTTTCAAAACCACTCTTTCTGGGTGCTATATGAGAGGAAATCTGGTATCGGGGGAGGAGAAAGTAGGTGACGTTTTCACCTTTAACAGGATTTTGTTCAGGAACTCTTGAAGTTGGAGAAGATCAAAAAACCAAGTTTTAAAGGGCTCCTTTCATGGCTTCCAATATTAAGGCCCCCAGCCAGTCAACCCAAGTAAAGCAATAGCAATTGTAGCAGCAACGTAGGCTTTTGAGAGAGAGAGAGAGAGAGAGAGATCGCGACTGGGGTGAGGAGAAAGAGCACAGACAACGGTGTGTTTGGGGGGGGGGGGGGAGGTCGAGAAAGAGGGGGAAGATGTTGAGAAATTTTTTTTTATCATACATGCAAGTGTATAATAAAGTTTTCTACACCTCTTAGGTGGCAGCGCATCATTGGTAGGTGTAAAAATGGGATAAACCCCCGACTGGCCTGTAGCTTCTCCCCTAACTAAAATCCACCGCTCCCGTCTTGCCATCTTGTTGTTTGTAACTTTGTGCATTATGTCTTTGAGTTTTTGGCATTTTGTTTTATAAAATATTGAGTGGCTCTTCTTGCTTTTTGTTTATTTTTTCTTTCTATCTCGTAAATGCATGGCAAAGTTTTTACATAAAATAATACTACGTATAATAATAAAATATATAAACGTCATATAATCGTTTAAAAAAAAAATTTATTATTAAAAAATTTTATTTTATATAAATTTTATCTTTATTTTATATTTTAAAAATAATTACACAATATATATATATATTCACAATTATAACTAAAATTTAACTGAGCTTAGGAAAGCGAAACAAAATAGACAAATCATTCGTCTTCGAGAAGGACACAAAAACCCCGAATGTCTACCACAAATATTATAAATTTATATCCAAACTACAAAGAGAAATACTTCCCTACGAAAATATGTCACCCATGATTAATAAACTGAATCACACGCAACCGTACCGTCTGATCTCATTAAAGCTCAACCTACCCGACCACCGTCGACTCTTATTTCGTGGGGCTTTGGCTGCCTTCTTCCGCACCAATTATTCAGATCTGGCAGATGAGTAGGATGCATGCATGCTGTATTACCTCTGAGTTGCCCGTACCATGCATGAACCATGTAGCTCAATAATTATCGAGTATTCTCGGAATATCTAATAATGTTTTTGAATATACATCATTTTTTTTTCTAGTGAAATCATTATTTACATTAAAAATATAAAATGATAAAAAAAAGTAAATTTAATTATTTATATTTGTTTTCGTATTCTTTCTTACGTCTCTCGTTCAATAAGTAGATCCAACTCATAAAATTTTTAATTAAACGTAACAGAATATAAAATTAAGGTTCAAACTCAAGGGAAGAGTCTAAAAAACTTATACTCAAGAGATAGATTTAATTTTATATTATCTTTATCTATGTATGGTCTCTGATTATGGACACCATGCATGCATCTCCTTACATTTAATTCATCTAACTTTCTACAGTGATGATGATGTAACTTCTGGGTTTAAGCATCTGCAAGCTGCCTGCAAGCTAGACTGCGGGTCCATCCTGACACAGTCTAATTAAGATTAAACAACCGTCCTGTTTGCATGAGCTCAGCTCCAACCATCAGAGGGCCAGAGAAGTACTACAACTTGCATTATAGTAAAAAACTTCCCAATAGCTAGATCAAAATAATGATAATAATAATAGCAATATCTTCCCAGTTGGAAACTTGTTAAATTCAGCCACTACTATTTTGTCTATTCTGTATCTAACTCTTTCTAAGAATGAGCGTACCAAAGTGAAACCCATGCAAAGAAACCAATGTAAATGAGGCTCCAAGACATTTCCATGAGTGCAACAAAGACCTGAGTTTTGTACGACGTGCTACAGAACACGTACATCTAATCAATGGGCGCTTCGAGTCAAACGTATCCACCTAACTAGAACGGAAACAAATAAATATATATGATTGATTGCATGTTTATCTTTAAACTGCCCGTTTCAATGTTTGCATAGAATTATAAGAAGATTACTTAGACTTGTGAATTGACAGGGAGCATTGGCTAATGAAAGTTATACATCGGTGTGTTCAAGCTCTTGGGGCGGCCAAGTTGAAATGTGTGAGCCTTAAAATTCTTCAATTGAAATGCAAGAGCCAGAAAATCCATTTCTTTAATTCTTCCAGGTACAGAAAAGGCATTTCAATGGGACAAAAGGCACGTTATGTAAGACAAGAAGTGCTCGTGGACAAGTAATCCAGTGATGCTTGTTTCTGAAAGAATTATCAAGCTGAATAATTTCTAGCAATGGCACGCTATAATATTTGTTGTTTAAATTCTTATGAATAGATCATCACAATATATTATATATATATATATATATATGAAGAGATTCAAAGGGGTTGATCCAAGTGGTGAAGACTTTGGTCTTATGATATCACTCACTTTAAAGTTCAAAGTTCAACATCTCATGAGTGCAAACAATCATTTGGAGTCACATCACCTGGAGTGATTTAACCAATTTTGTTGTGTAGAGAAATTTCCGAAGTGTGGTGCACAGGACCCTAGTTTAGTCTCTAGGGGTGAGTCTGGAAAGCCCTGTCTTGGAGAAGTTTCTTGACATTAATATATATATAGATTTTCACAAAGATACAAAGTTGGTTTATCATGATTTTTAAACAAAATTATACGAAACGATATAAGTTGTTAATTTTTTTTTTCCCTAGATTTTGTAAGCTTGAGAAGGAAAAACTCCAAATTTTTTTTTTGATGACGAGGTATTCAAGAACTTTCACTGTCCTAAATAAGGCTTTGGTTCTCGACTAATCCCCGAAGTAAAAAATGTCTCTGCCAACAAATTTGTCACCTTCACCGTAGTGCCTTATTCACAAGAATCAAAGATCAGCCAGCAGCAACCCACCTGTTAAGTCTCCTTTCAATGCCTTCCTCGCCCAAATTGGGATTTCTGGAGAGCCTTTTAACCTACTGCTCAGGAGGGATAACCTCAAATTTAAGTCTTCTTTGAAGAAAATTAAAGTTTGACTATCTACTACTTACTCGGACTCAACTTGGTACTCATTCAAACTCGGATTAGTACACGGCAAGGAAAAACCAGCCTTAATAATTAATATTCCAAAAGAAAGTGGAGGTAAGAGTTGGCATGGTAAATGGTACTGCAACTCTTCCGGCCATATATCAGAGTTTATTCGGCTGTTAGATGGCAATCAACAGAAAATTACAGCATTTTATAACCATATCTTACGCGGTAACAATTATTGCCCAACTCAAATCATCACGAACTTTAACTTTTCAGTTCCACTCTTCATATCATAATCATAACCTTCAACTTACCAGCAAATCCTGTTTCCTTGCATGTACGGAAGCAGCAATCCAAAATTCTGCAAACACATGTACCCTCTTAAAATCATTGATGAGGAGGAACAAAAATGAGCGCTCTCTTTTACTCTTTTTTTTTTTCCCCTTGTTTCGCTTTGCTCTCGGGGGCTCATCTGAATCATATTATATTCCTCACGCTCCATCAAATGAACAAGAAATCAGAGGCAGTTATATTGGATGCATTCTGCAAATATACTTACCATATGAACAATTTTACAACAGCAGACCCATCACCATGAGTTAACCCCATGCCATGGAACAAGCATAATTGACCACCAGTTTACCATCAAAAGTTCCAAAATTCTGCAATGTCCAAGAAGATAATTGACTCGTGGTGAAATGTAAACTAGCCACGAACATTTAATAGATAAGCCCATAAACTAAATTGGTCATTCACAGTCAAATGAGCAATCTCAGGGAAAGACAATATTACTAACATTACAAAAACAATATAAACAAATAACTAGGATTTCAGCTCCTTGCTTATTACGAAAAACAAACATTATCTCACCAGAAACTTGCACCTCCCTTTCCATCTCTCTCTCTCTCACACCGGACGGTCGACATCATTAGCACAGACAAAGTACACTAAAGTAGAAGGAAAACGGATTGACTGTTGACATTATACATGCCAGCAAACAGATTCGACCCCCATGGTGGACTGCCATTCAAACATTTGTGGTCACCCAAAATATGGCTATTTAAGCATGTTGTCTGCAAAGAAAACAACCTTTAGTGCAATGCACCAAATGCAGCTCCCTTTTCCTCTTCCTAAGTTTTATATGATGCCATGCAACAGGATAAGAGTGTTAAAATACTGCATGAACAAATTCCTCCTAAATCTAACAGACAGCAGAAATTAAAATCCACAAAATAGAGTACTTATATTATAAATCAATGCATTCACACTCATAAAATAAATAAATCAATACATTTATAATGCATTTGCGCTATCCTTCAACATTAGTGAAATATAGAATAGTAGATTTTACTTTGGTGAAGGAAAATATAAGAATGAAACACGATGAAGTAAAATCCCAATATAGAAAACATATATCCACCCACAATTAAAAAAAGGTAAATTTGATTAAAAAGATAATAATAAAGTTAAAGGACCTTACATTATACAGATCGATTACCAATTCATCTGGGTTTGGTGAGAACGAACTGTTGACATAAACAAACTAACAAAAGAAAAACATTACTCTGAAGCCCAAGGATCATAACAAATACAAGAAAACAACACCACAAACATTTACCAATGTATCCCGATGAAGCTGCCGCCGAAGAAAGTCAATCACTTTGGCAAACTTGTCAGTTCCAAGTATCTGCCATAGAAAGAATATTTGACATGTGAATACCAAGATTTCAAATTGTAATATACAAATTGAAGAAATATTCAAAAGGTAAAGTTTAGAATTTCTAAATGAGACAAGAACGAAAATAAACAAATATTTTGATGACAAGGAATCATGGAGACTGAGCAAACGCAGTGTCTTTTACATGGTTAAACCCTAGAGCCGTGTAACACGTTCCCATCACATGGATCAAGTACTTCATCAACTTTTCACTGATGGGTCGTGGCCCCTAAAGATTGTTTGCACCAAAGGATTTGAACCTTGGACCTAGAGGGAGCTTACCACTCAGATCAAGGCCCTTACCACTTAGTCAACCCCTAGGGGCTACCTATACAAATATTTTTTCATAAGATACTACAAAACAAAGAATAATAAAAGAAAAGAAAAGAACTCATATGCCTCAAATCAAGCCATTTTGAGATTTGTAAATTAAAGTGATATCAAGAAAAGGGTCCAGCACATACGGAAAAGTTTCTATCCATTGCTAACACATTTTCAAAAAGAATGTGAGAGCAAAGCCACACAGACGGGGGCACAAGTCCATATATGTGTATTTTATTTGCACATTATATCAATAGAATTAATTTAAATCCTATCGCGTGTAAATTACAAATAAAAAGTAAAAGTGATAAATGTATATGTATATACACCATAGTTTTCTTTGAATGAAAGCATGCTACCCTTTTGATACACTAGTGAAGCTGGTGAAGGTGGAAACTTGAACAGTTTCAAGTTTCTGAACATGGCACGCACATATGTAATGGTCACAAGTTTCTGACACATCAATTGTTACTTGTCAACAAGGATTGTAATAACCCGAATTAAAGATATTTTTTGGGGGGTGATGATTCGGATTCTACATTGGCTGGGAGGAAAAGTTCTTGCCCCTTGTAATGATTCCAGGAGACTGCAATTGTAGCGTTGATTATTTCTTTAGTATAGGCTCAGTTTACTTGGATCGTCACAAATAGTATCAACATTAGGATATTTAAAGCGAGGGACTGTAAGACCCACTTCAGTATATGAGGGTGGTAAATGGGATCGCATAGTGCCCGCGCAGGAGAAGTTCTTGCATTTTGTAATGATTTCGAGGAGTTCCAATTATGATATTGACTGATTTTTTTACAGCATAGACTTAGATATCTGCTTCATGGAATACGTCCAAATCGCCACCATATTATGTGGATAAAGTTTTGAGTAAAACAAAATCCTTTCAAGAAATACCTTAAATTTGGCTTGTTTGAGTATAGGGGCATCGCCTGTGGCTCTGAGATGAACAACGACTGCAGAAAATTGAAAACCCCACAAACAAAAAAAGAACGCCTTTAACAAAGCTCAAAACTAAAAACTATCAAAGCTTGAACAATCAAAACCCTAACTAAGAAGCAATTACCAACGTTTTTTTCATGAAGGGCTAGGCTGCTCACCTTTCCGCGCAAAACTTGGAGACTGGGACTCAGCGGCCATCGTTAATTTCTGAAACAAACAAACACCAAATTTGGGGTCGGAGATAACTGCAGTCTGCATTTACTGATGCTTCCACAGTTTCTGGGCTATTTACGGTTTTTATTTGGGCCGTACCGCGCCATGGTAGGATTCCTCGCTCCCTGTTTTTAGGGCAACGCTCTCTTTGATGAATTAGGACCAAATGGGGCTTCCACAAAATAAGATTCAGGTTGCATTTGAAAGTAAGTTGGGCTTTTCATGTAGGTCTTTTCTCTCTTTCTTCTCGGTTGGTTCGGTAATGGTTCCACAGGAAAAGTCGTGCTCTTTCTTTTTTGTTTGCTTCCATTTTTTAGTTGCTGAAAAATGGCGAAGGCATCGTAAAGGAGGGAAATATAAAACAGAACTGCTACATACCCCCGGGGAATAACCCCGCCGCGGCCCCGGGGCTAACATGGCAATTAAAATATTAATAAAAATAAAAAGAATAAAGAAAGAAAGAAAGAAAAGTGAAAGAAATATGGGAGATTAATGAAAAGCAAAAGAAATGAGGGAGACCAAAAAGCAGAGAGGTAGATCAATGAAAAATGAAAGCTGATGTTAGTTTGAAACCAGAGAGGGAGAAGCTGGATGCGTCTCTCCTTGCCGTCGTGCGTTGGAGGGAAATCGAATCAAAAGATCTACTTTGGGTTGGATGCTGTAAAGGGAAACCAGAGAGCGAAACTAGAGAGGGAGATCAAAACTTATTCAACTCTGTACCTCTGCTTTGTGGGTTTAGCCTGTGGAATGTAACGTGGTTGCAACGGGGTTTCCAAACTAACCTAGATGCTCAAGAACCCAGTATTTGTGTAGCTTGGAGCATATTATTCTATCTTTCCTGAAGATCTCTCCAAAGATTGAACTGAAAAATAGAACAAAGAAAAAGAGAGAGAGAGAAAAAAAAAAAAGATTCGGAGCTTTGATGATAAATCGGTCCTACCCACAACGACGACGCCACTTCCCTTACCCACAACGATGACCACAACCACTCTCTAGTTTCAAAAAAATACTACGAAGACACTCTAGTTTCCAACAATGCAACTCAGAATTGCAAAAACAGACTTCTCGTTTTTTTATTCCTTCCTTTCCTAAGTTCATTCGTATCTAGGAAACAATCTAAACATTTCAAGGGTTTCAATTTTTTTTATTTTATTTTTTTTTGCACAAACACTATATTTCAGATAAAGAAATTTGGGATCGTTTGGCTATGGAAAAATCCCCAAAAATTGGATCTCTGTGAAGCTTTTTTGATATACTTTTTTGGCAGAATCGTCATGCAAAGAAGAAGACTAAGGTTCTCTGGCAGAAGAAGGGAGGGAGGGGGCGTCTTCGTTTTCGGTGGAAGATCAAATTGAGGGAGGGAGAGTAATTGATTGGGGAAGACGAAGGAACAGATGTACTTATTGGATTTTGAGATGAAGAAGCTGTGTTGAAGTACTATGCTAAAACGAATCGAAAATGAGAAGGAACGGTTAAGAGATATGAAGAAAGAAACGGTGCCGTTTCCATTTAGTGCCACATAGGCCACGAGGCAGCAGCGGGGTTACTCCTCGGGGGCATACTGACTTTTCCAATATAAAATCATCAATACTGCTACGTACCCCCGGGGTAGTAACCCCGCCGCGTCCCCGTGACTGACGTGGCAGTTGCCACGTCAGTCGGTAATAATAAATTATTTAAAAAAAAAAAACAAAAAAGGCGGAAAGAAGGCTTAGTGAACTCAACGCGGGAGGGATTTGCATTTGACGTGATTTTGACCTCGCAGAGCCCAAAACAGAACCTCCCATAGCCGAAGAGCTTGAGCTGGGTTTTGCTGTGATTTCATCTGTATTACTCAAGTAAGCAAACGGTTGCTTTTGAAGAATATTGAGGAAAACTGTGCAAAAAATCAAAATCGGAAACAGAGAACTGCCAAGGAGCTTTAACTGGCTTTTTGCTTGTTATTTCATCTGCATTTGTGGGTAAGACTATGGTTTTAACTGAGATTTTCTTTAAACATTTGATCTGGGTTGTTGTTACACATTTTCTCATATATTTCTTTGTTTTACCTTTTTTTTTTTTGTGTGTATTTGCTATTGCTTAGTACTGGGTGGATTTTTTGATAGTAGGTTGGTATTTTCTATTACACATTTGATCTGGGTTTCCCTCTACTCTGTTTGCTTCAAAACCCTCGATTCCAGATGATGTCCTAACTAGGGCCTTCCAAGTAGAAGAAAAGGTTGTCAAATCTGTAAAGTCGAACCTCAGTTCTTGAGCTAAGACCATCCACTCCGGATAATCTCCCCTTTATGTGAAAATTGTGTTGTAGTAATGCTTTTGATTTGAGGTTGCATACCTCCTATTCTTGTGTTGTTATTCTTTGTATTGATTCACTGTGTTGATTTGAAGTTCAGTTCTTGTAATGCTTGTGTTGTTATTCAGGTTGTTTATCTTTATAGTCATGGTTGCTTACGATTACATAAGGAAATAAAGGCTTTACAGTAGGGAGATGACAGTACTCTGGGTACTCTTATGTAACTGTGAGGGAAAAAAGGTCCATCCATTAGAATCTAGAGGCACCGATTGGTAAAAAGAGTTGGCATAAATCTACACAATGAAAGCCAATGAAATAGAAAAAAAGAACAAAGAAAAATAAAAAGAACAAAGAAAAATAAAAAAATAGGTAGATGACGACAAACAAAACACAGAAATAGGTTCTTGAGGTTATGCATTTTTTTTGTTTTTTCTCTCTTGTAAGAGAGCTAGCTGGGAAGTCTCTAAACATGAAGGAAAGATCATGATCGACAGTACTATCTGTGAGCAACCTATGCAGCAATATTATTGTTGATAGTGATGCCAATGGCTCACTTTGCAAAGGGCCTTTAATTCATTTCATGCCTTTGTCTAAATGGTCGATAAGTCAACACAACGAGAAGCTAGCTAGGTAGATGAGAGAAATATCGATGGTTCAGGTGCCCAACTGCTCGCTCCAGCATGCATGTGTCCGAACCATTTATATATATGTGGATAGTGACCGATATTATAGAATTAGAAGATGATCATGCATGTGTGCTTCATATATATATGCTTATAAACTGATGATGTAGACAATGATGCAGACTTTGAATCAAGCTTACCTTTTCTCCTTCTTAGAAATTATTATTATTAATGCACTGCACTGTAGGGTAGGGTTTGATTTTGGCATGCACGGCTCCATGTGATGCCAATTGGGGGTGGTGGGGGTGGTGGTGGTGGTGGGGTACATGAGGAAAGATTCCATTTGGTGTCATTCCTTATTTATTCTCTTTGGTTGTTACTTGAGGTTGTAATTAATACGTTGTGTTCATTTGATTAAATGCTTTTAATCAAGTATTTAATTTTTCATATTTATGTTTCCATACTTAATTTGTGGCAGTTCTATAATATTTTCGTAGCATGGGAAACGAGAAAGAACAGCAAACTACGCAAACATCATCTAGTCAAGACATTCCATCAACTAGTCAAGACATTCCAAGTTACATGCCTGGTTACTTTGGACCAGCGCCTACGTGGTCACCAACTTTTCTACCATATCCGACTGGTAACCAATATGGCATCAACATACAGGTAGTGATAACTTGTAGCTCGAATTATTGGATTATAATTAGCTTTTTTGCAACTACTAAAAAATGTCAGAGTTGGCGATATTGCATGCTGGAATATTGATGACCTTTTATAATTTGTTGCAGAATGCTAGTTACTCTTTTGAACATGTCATGGAACCTCCGACTCATATCAGCAATACAAGCTCTGCCACGAGCAAATTCACTGGTTCAGATCTCGATAATAGAGCTGATGGTGGGGAATCTGAAGCGCCACTTGGTTCTCCTCTAGTTGAAGAACATACTGAGGAACGGCCAAATCCCTTAGAATCTAATACTGGCAATCCCTTGAAATCTCATAATAACAAAGTGGTTGATGATGATACGATTGAGGAGCCAAAGTCGGGAATGGAGTTTAATTCCCTTGAAGAGCTATTGTGTTATTATAAGGAATATGGTAAAAAATACGGGTTTGGGGTGATGACAAAACGGACTGATAGGGAAGAAAATGATAGTGTTAGATACATCACTCTTTGTTGTGCCCGTGGTGGGAAGGCCCGGAATAGGACGTTGAATGTTGCCAACCCACGTCCGACAGGAAAGACAGAATGTAAAGCAAGAATTAATGCCTTAAGGCAAGATGGAGTGCTGAGGTTGACGACAGTACATAATATCCATAATCATGGCCTCAGTCCAAAGAAATCCCGCTTCTTTCGATGTAATAGAGAAGTTAGCGATGCCGTAAAAAGGGTCCTAGATACCAATGATTTGGCTGGCATCTGAGCCAGTAAGAGTTACGGATCTCTCGTTGTTGGCACGGGTGGATTCGAGAATCTCCCATTTCTCGAAAAAGATTGTCGCAATTATATTGACAAAGCAAGACATCTACGACTTGGCGCAGGTGGTGCTGGAGCCCTCCAACAGTATTTTTTATGGATGCAATACAAAAATTTTGGATTTTTTTATATGATGGATATAGATGATAACGGGAGGTTAAAGAACGTCTTTTGGGCAGACCCCCGTAGTAGAGCTGCGTACCAATATTTCGGCGATGTTGTGACATTCGACACCACATACTTAACGAATCGATATGGTATGCCCTTTGCACCATTTGTTGGTGTAAACCACCATGGGCAATCAATTCTGTTGGGAGCTGGCTTGATTTCTAGTGAGGATACCGAGACATTTGTGTGGTTATTCCAGACATGGTTGCAATGTATGGATGGTATCGCTCCGAAAGCCATTATCACTGATCAAGATAGAGCGATGAAAAATGCAATCGCTCTTGTTTTTCCAAATACAAGACATAGTGATGTGAACCCCAATCGACTCACTTTGAGACCCAACAACAATATTGGAAAAACAAACCCAAGAACGCCAAACTCAAGTCTATGGATGGAGAATCTAGACCCGTTGAGATCTCGTTTCAAGAACCTAGATTATATTAAAATCTAGACCCAATGAAATCTCGTCTCAAGAACCCAAATTACAAGGAGGAACGCCACAAAGGTTGTGATTTACCTTTGATAAGTTCAAGAGTTCAATTAAGAACAAGAGGAGAAAACTCACTCACAATGAAAATTCAATAAAAAATGTCTTACCTCTCAAATGAGGCTACAAGTGTCTTAAATAAACAATTCCCAAAACCCTAAAGGAATAGTGCCGCGGGTACTGTAGCGTGAACAGTGCCGCGCTACAGTAACTTCTAAAACCCTAGTTCACATAAATTAATAACTTTCCAAATATGCCCTTGGCCAAAATACAAGGCCTTCCCAAAAACTCTAGTTCATTAGAAATAAGACATATGGGCTAGACATCTCCCAAGCTCAATTATTCTAGAATAATTCTTTTGACTAATAAAATAAGTCATTTCAATGAAATAAATAAGTCTATGGTCTTTAATAACAATCGGCTCAAGTCGTGTCTTCCATAGCTTGGATCAAGTGGATCAAAACTGGTTCTCATTCTTTCAAGCCCATCATGTGTGTTGGGCTCTTGCTAGTTTCATCCCAATTGGATTGCACCAATTCTTGCATTGCTCCCTTAATCTTCATGGCTCTTAATCTTGTAATTGATCCTTAAGACTTGATCTGCCTTGGGGCCCATCATTCCCCCTCCCCTCAAAAGGATTCGACCTCGAATCTCCACCTGGATCAAAGGGAAAAAGATTAGTAATATTGAAAATTGCAAACACATGATACATACCTCCAAGATCCACAAGATATGAAATATCATTAATTTTATCAAGAATTTGGAAATGTCCATCCAAGCTACTTCTGTCATCCACAAACAAAAGTATCAGAATTAAATAATTATATGGATTAAAATCATAAACAACTTCAAAAGGAGAATATGAAGTAGTAGTATGCAAGGTCCTATTATATGCAAACTCTTTAAATGGCAAACAATCCTCCCAAGTTTTTAAATTCTTATGAAGAACAGTGCATAAGAGCTGAGTATTAGAAACAATACTCCTAGGTACACCATGAAGTCGCACTATCCCCCTGAAAAATAAGTTAGCTATGTTTGTGGTATCATCAATTTTATGACATGGAATGAAATGTGACATTTTGCTAAATCTATGCACAACCACAAAAATAGAATCTCTACCCCTTTTAGTTGTACGCAGCCCCAAAACAAAGTCTATAGATATGCCTACCAATGGTTTACTAGGAACGGGTAAAGGTGTATACAACCAATGTGGCAAAACCTTAGACTTGGCCTTCCTACATGTAATGCACATGCCACAAATGCAATTGACGTCTCTTTTCATCTTAGGCCAAAAGAAATGTTCATCCAATAATTCAATGAAAGACAAATGATACTCCCACAAATGTTCATGAGACACATCTAAAGTTTTCTTTGCACCAAAATGACCATTCCAATTATATGCAAACTCAATGAATGGTAAGTAGTACTCCCACCAATGGTCATCCAACACGTCTAAAATTCCCTTTATATCAAAATTTCCCAACAGACCACATCCATGCACAAGCAACTCATGCATAAGACTAGTAGGCACACAAAGTATTTTCTCTCTAAACAAGTACCAATATAGTCTATATAAATAAGAAAACGATGCTTTCTTACGTACTCCATACACACTAGCCAAGCCATCATCATTAGCAAACAAGTTCTTATCATATTCAAGTTTCAATAACTTTGCATCCAAAATAAAGATAAGGACATACCTTCTTGATAATGCATCAAACAGAAGATTTTCCTTACCATATGTGTATTTGATTTCATGAGGAAAAGTCTCAATACATTCCTCCCACTTAGCATGCATTCTAGTCAACAACTTACCTTGTCCCTTCAAGTGTATCAAGGACTCATGTTCTTGAAAGAGAGGTCGGTTAGTAATTGTCGCACCCGGCACAAAATCAATATAATGCTCTATCTCTCTACTAGGTGGCAATCCACTAAACACACCAGTAGGAATCATGATCTTATATCCCTGCAACAAAGAAACAACAATACTAGACAAAGGTACGTTAAGTTCATTAGTATTAAAACTTGCCTTAGCATAAAAACTCACTTTTCTTTTTGTTTTCCTCTCATTTTCTGCACTATCTCTTCTCTTTTCACTCTCTCTTTTTTCTTCAGTCTCTTTACCCTTTTCACTCTCCTTTTTCTTTTCACTTTCTTTTTCCTTTTCACTCTCTATTTCCTTTTCACTCTCTGTTTTTTCTTCACTCTCTCCTTCTCTTGAAGTTTTGGCCTCACTATTTCTTCTTTTCTCAATCTCATTTTCACTCTTTCTTTTTTCATCAATCTCACTTTCTCTCTTTTTTTTTTTTATCAACTTCACTTTCTTTCTTTCTTTTTTGATCGACCTCACTTTTCAACTTGAGTTGGTCCTCATGGACCTGTGTTGGAGTTAAAGGAGCAAGTTTGATTCTTTTTCCATTCTTTTCAAAGCTGTACATGTTTCTAAACCCATCATAGATCACTCTCCTATCACACTGCCACGGCCTCCCCAACAAAATATGGCCAATATGCATAGGCACTACATCACAAAGTACCTCATCCTTGTACCTCCCAATTGAAAAAGAAACTAGCACTTGCTTATTTATTTTAACCTCCCCACAATCATTCAACCACTGCAACTTGTATGGTCTAGGGTGTTTCAAAGTAGGTAAATTCAATTTCTCAACTAAAGTAGTGCTAGCAACATTAGTACAACTCCCTCCATCAATAATCATACTACATACCTTGTTGTTGATGTGGCATCTAGTACGAAAAATGTTTTCTCTTTGCTGCTCTATACCATCCATCTTAAATTCTGTATTGAGAGCACGCCTAACAACAAGAGACTCGCCATACTCTTCATTCTTATTGTACCTATTCTCAATACTAGGCTTACGTCTCCTCCTATCTCTCCCACTTTGTAAATTTTTAATCAATGCACCTTGTTGTTCCATCTTATCCCTCACTTCCCCCAACTTCAAATTTAACCTTTCACATTTTTGTTGCATGGACTGCAACAAAAAGAATGAATTGTCTGACATCCCCTTTAGTTATGAGTCACTTTAATGAGACATCGTATGAGCTGCACAAAAAAGAATGTTAGTCGAAAAAGACCTCACACGCTCTCCCTCACGTGTTTACACTCAAATAATGACACTCCACTCGTGTTTCACTCTTAATTGGCTTTTTCCCGATAATGATCTCAAACTCTCTTGCCTTTTACCTCAAGAGTTTTCACACTCAAGTTCTAAAAGAACTAATTGAACAAAATCAAGACAAAGCAATCTTGTTTAATCCCAACTTGCAATTAGCTCCAAGAAACAAGAACAAGAGAAACACGGAAGGAACAACAATGACACGAGAATCAAGGAAATTATTCGAGGGAAAGAGTAATTACAAAACAAGACACCAACTAGAAAAAATGTATTCAGCCCCTTTAAAGATAACGCTCAATCAATGCCAAACGACTGAATTTCATATGGCAAAGTATTTCAAACAACTATACCCAAAATCATTTTCTTTCTCTTCTTTTTTTTCGAATTTTGGATTTTTTTTTTTTTGCCTTTTTTTTTCGATTTTTTTTCTTTCTTTTCTTTTCCTTTCTTTTCTCTTCTTTTCCTTTCCCTTTTTTTTTTCTTTTCTTTTCTCAACAATTCAACCACAAACAGAAATATTCAATTGTGATAATGAAACAATTGAATTCAAATACATACAAATTGATAAGGAAATAGAAGGGAATCAATGAAACCTTAGAAATTTCAAATCCTAGATGATGCAAATTTTGACAGCTCTCAAACAAGGAATTTAGCCACCCTATGATGATGAACATGAAACCCAAAAGATAGAATAATTTGGCAACCCTAGGAAATTCGAATTTCTGCACTTTTTTTTTTTTTGTGCAACCCTAGAACAATGAAGCTCTAGAATTAACGATACAATAAATAAAGATAGAATCAGACCTGATTGGAAACCTTGCTCTGATACCAAATGATGTGAACCCCAATCGACTCGCTTTGAGACCCAACAACAATATTGGAAAAACAAACCCAAGAACGCCAAACTCAAGTCTATGGATGGAGAATCTAGACCCGTTGAGATCTCGTTTCAAGAACCTAGATTATATTAAAATCTAGACCCAATGAAATCTCGTCTCAAGAACCCAAATTACAAGGAGGAACGCCACAAAGGTTGTGATTTACCTTTGATAAGTTCAAGAGTTCAATTAAGAACAAGAGGAGAAAACTCACTCACAATGAAAATTCAATAAAAAATGTCTTACCTCTCAAATGAGGCTACAAGTGCCTTAAATAAACAATTCCCAAAACCCTAAAGGAATAGTGCCGTGGGTACTGTAGCGTGAACAGTGCCGTACTACAGTAACTTCTAAAACCCTAGTTCACATAAATTAATAACTTTCCAAATATGCCTTTGGCCAAAATACAAGGTCTTCCCAAAAACCCTAGTTCATTAGAAATAAGACATATGGGCTAGACATCTCCCAAGCTCAATTATTCTAGAATAATTCATTTGACTAATAAAATAAGTCATTTCAATGAAATAAATAAGTCTATGGTCTTTAATAATAATCGGCTCAAGTCGTGTCTTCCATAGTTTGGATCAAGTGGATCAAAACTGGTTCTCATTCTTTCAAACCCATCATGTGTGTTGGGCTCTTGCTAGTTTCATCCCAATTGGATTGCACCAATTCTTGCATTACTCCCTTAATCTTCATGGCTCTTAATCTTGTAATTGATCCTTAAGACTTGATCTGCCTTGGGGCCCATCACATAGATTTTGTCTTTGGCATATACTTAAGAAAGTTCCCGAGAAACTTGGTTCATATGGTTCCTACAAAACTGGGATGAAAAGTGCCTTGATGAAAGTCGTATATGACACCCAACGTGTTGATGAGTTTGAGAAGTGTTGGGATGAGTTGCTTACCACTTACAACTTGCATGAGAATGTGTGGTTGCAGAGCCTATACGTTGAGCGTGAACATTGGGTCCCAGCATTTTTGAAGGAGTGTTTTTGGGCTGGAATGAGTACAACGCAGCGAAGCGAGAGCATGAATGCATTCTTTGAAGGTTATGTACATTCTAGAACAAACTTAAAGGAGTTTGTAGACCAATTTGATAACGCCTTGAAAAAAAAAATTGAGAATGAAAATCTCGCAGACTTCCAGTCATTTAATGTCACAATTCCCTGCATATCTAGATCTCCGATTGAAAAGAGGTTCCAAGAGTTGTACACGATTGCTAAGTTCAAGGAAGTTCAGCAACAAGTCAACGGTATCATTGACTTGAATCCGAAGTTAGCACCAAGTGATGGTGCAATAAAGACATATATGGTTGAGGATGAAGTAGCTTTGGAGGAGTTCACTAAGTTGGTTACGTATTTTGTGGACTTTAGTGAGGTTGATGCAGTTGCAAAGTGCTCTTGTGGATTATTTGAGATGAGGGGAATATTATGTCGGCACATTTTGGCTGTATTCCGATGTAACGATATTAGATATTTGCTGGAAATATACATTTTAGATCGATGGAGGAAGGATATTAAAAGGCGATACACATTAATCCACAGTAGCTATGATGAAGGGGACCAACGACCCGATGCTAATAGATATTCAAGTCTTTTGAGCATTTATTATCAGATGATTACTCATGCAGCTAGTTCGAGAAAGCATACTGAGGATGCGAGAAGTAAGTTACATGCGATGATTGAGCTCTATCGTGCCAATGAAGAACCCCCATCTTTCACTTAAATTGGTTCTAATGCTAATGACACGGCAAATGACACTACGGTCGGGTGTTCTGGGGAAGTACACAGCCCGCGTGTTGTGCGAGGCAAAGGCAGACCTCCATCTCTAAAAAGAGTATCCAGGATGGAGATAGACATGCGGAAAGCAAAAAAAAAAGTTGAAGAAAGCACCAGCAAAGGGGAAGCGTAAAGAGGTGAAAATATTTTATGTTATTCGAGTCTTCCAGTCATTTTATTAAAAGCTTAATAACGTATATTTGTTTGGTAATTAGCGGGATGGAGGCGATACCCGGTCCGTGAGTAAAGGACATACATCTGTTGTGGAAGTATGCAGGAGTTTATTTGGCCCTTCTGAGATCGATCGAACCAAATATGAACACATGCAAGTATATTAATTAGTTTATATTTATTAATAAGTTTAAAAAGGTGGTTGTATATTGACCTTAGACCAATTTGCAGCAGGCTATTTCAGGTGTGGGTATAGACATTACTACAACACAGGCCCGACAAAGTGTGATGCAGAGTCAAGAAAGCGTAAGTGGATTTGTGCAATTTATCTTTGCCTACTTTAATACTTATATTTATTAGTACGATTAATATTTATGTTTATTATTTACAGATGCAAGTTGAGTTGGATGGATCACAATTGGATCGATATGGGTTGGACGGCTCACAACCGTTGCAATGAGAATTATATTTTATGGCTGGAATATTTGTATTTGGATTTAATACAGGTATTTCCTTTATCTCTTTGCAATGGCTGTAAAATATGAGGGTGGTGGGCATCAGAAATCCATCATGTTGGCTAGGCTCTTTTTGGCATGTTGGTTAATGGAATTACTATTTTTGGCATGCATGGCATTTATTGCATTTATAGCTTGGAATTTGAAGGAAAAGTTCAATTGCAATCATCCCATAACCACCATGAATCCTTATTTGGTGGTGCTGGAGAAAAAGATTTTGTTATTTTATAGGTGGATGAAGGGGAAAATTTTCCTCAAAATGATGTGTTATTTTTTTTCCTCCCTATTTTTCACATCTTTGCCTCTCAGATCCATAAACTAATTCTTATCTTTGTTTATCAATTTTACAGCCTGCTGGTGGTCAGAGTAATATCATGTTTACTGAAGAACCAGATATGAAGAAAAAAAAGATTGATAAACAATTACCATGGTGCTGGAAAGTGCTGCACGATTTTACGTGCATTACCATGGTTGAGGATGAAGTCCTCCAGGATTTTACGTGCTTTGTTAAAGGCAGAGACATTTACGTGCTTTACATAATTTGATGTAAAATGACTGTTTGATTTATGACTAACACTAAATTAGTTAGCCGTATGTATCCTTCAAATGGAAAATAAACCTATTCTATCCATAGGTTACAACAGATTTTACGTGCTGCTAGTTATTGATGTTGCATGAGGATCAACTGATGGTTATGGTAATGGTCAATTTTTGAATTATTCTGTCAAAACAGATAGACCTATTTGCTGCTAGAAAATATTAGCAGCTGGAATCCGAACCCCCTTCTAAGTTCAAGCACTATATAACATAAGAGAATGCATTCTAATGCCTACCAAAAAGAACATCTCAACTCCCTATATCTTCCATCACAATATAAAAGAAATAATGATACATATCCATGACCATAAGGAAAATTCTAAACATCCCTGGGGTGCACAATTTCATTCCAACCAAGCATTTGGGCAGAGTTACATTTTCTATTCTCTACCACAGAAACAAGTACCCAGCAGACCAAGCATTACATTGTACGAATCAGAGTTACATAACTAGGATTTACGTCCACAAAATATCATGTTACTAGTTAACAACAATCCCAAATTCACTTATATAACACTAGGTAAAATGCATGTACAAATACAAAACAACAGTAAATCCAAAATAGCGTGCACAACCCCCTTCTTCTAGCTTCTTGTGCATTGAGCAGCAACTCCTTTTGCGTAACCTCGTCGCTTTTATTGGACAGCATCATGCTTACCCTCTCGAGGCGATCCACTATCTTATGGAGCTCAATCTCCCTCTTTTCCAGCATCTGAAGTATGTTCTCTACATCTTTCTCTTTCTTTAAAAGTTCATCAATTCTTTCTTGAACTTGTAGCTCCATCACTTCATTACCATCCAACCACTTGAAAAAGCCACAATATGGTAAGCCCTGCACATTTTCATGTTTATATTAGAAAAGAGGAACTGTGCAGTTTATTAATGCTTATATAAAATATTTTAGGCAACAAACATTTTACTTACCTGGGTATTATACTTTGAACACCCTAAGAAGGGTCTTCTTGGGTTTTTTGTAGTCGTTGACCATTTCAATGTGGCTTCCAGCTTGCAAAAGCACAATTCTTTTCCCAAACTACGTTTGGGAAAAGATGATGAAGATATTGATGGCGATGATTTTGACATTCTAATATGAACCCCCATAAATCAATTGAATAACAGTTGAATAATGATGGAATAATTAATGAAGAGCGGGAAGTTTTGACAGATTAATGAAGAGCAGCAAGTTTAGAAAGTATTATTCATAATATAATTAGTTAGTAATTTTCAACTTTTTTTAATGAAGATAAGTTAGTGAAAGGAGGCCCGGATTTCAGAAATACATAAAAGACCCAGGTGGTTACTTCTAGGGAAATACTTGGTTACTGAACGACCATTCAAGTGCACATTTATAATTGAGATTCAATAATCACTAAACAGAAAAATTCTGGATAAACAAACCAGAAAAACTAAGGATAAACAGACCAATCAACTACCTTGAAGCGTTGAAGTGCAACTAAGGAAAAACCAAGCACTTAACGACCATTCAAGTGCACATTTATAAATGAGATTCAATAATCACTAAACATAAAAACTTAGGATAAACAATCCAATCAACTACCTTCAAGCCTTGAAGTGCAACTAAGGAAAAACCAAGCACTTAACGACCATTCAACTGCACATTTATAATTGAGATTCAATAATCACTAAACAGAAAAACTAAGGATAAACCATCCAATCAACTACCTTGAAGCCTTGAAGTGCAACTAAGGAAAAACCAAGCACTTAACGACCATTCAACTGCACATTTATAATTGAGATTCAATAATCACTAAACAGAAAAACTAAGGATAAACCATCCAATCAACTACCTTGAAGCCTTGAAGTGCAACTAAGGAAAAACCAAGCACTTAACGACCATTCAACTGCACATTTATAATTGAGATTCAATAATCACTAAACATAAAAACTAAGGATAAACCATCCAATCAACTACCTTCAAGCCTTGAAGTGCAAGTAAGGAAAAACCAACAACTTAACGACCATTCAACTGCACATTTATAATTGAGATTCAATAATCACTAAACAGAAAATTATTGTGAAAAACCATCCAATCAACAACCTTGAAGCCTTGCTGTTGCTAGTAAAACTAAGGAAAAACATTGACTTGAAATCAATAATTAGTTTCAGGCATATGGTAGAAAGGGGCTTTTATTTTCCTAGTTCTCCCAAACCTCCCTAATTTCATTCCTACCCGATGCTATCCTTCACATCAATATTTTTTTTCTGTAATGTAACAAATTTTCCACAAATTTTCGCAGCAGCCATATGCAGTAAGTATTAAAACCACTCATCTCAAACAGATCAAATAAATGAGATAATAAAGCTATATGAAATTTCTGTGCACAAACCATAAAAACACAAACATCAGGCTCGAAGAAATGACAGTAGCACATTCGACAATATTCAAAAGACACAATGATAGTTGTTCCCTCTTTCCCACATTCTCTCAGCAACCAAACAGAGCTACAGCAGCTTCTAAGATCCCAGTCCGCCAATAATACCCAAAACTCAATCCAATCAAACCCAACCAAGCAGAAAATAAATTCTAGAAAAACGTTAAAACAAACCAAAACCATTTCAAAGAAGTACATAAATTCGTGCCTTGAGGGTTCTTTGGGAGAGATTCGTGCCTTGAGGGTCGTGGGTTCGTGTCCCGTCACGACCTCAGGTATCAAGACGACAGGGATGGAGGTTTGGGGGAGAGCACGGGGTGAAGACTGAGTGGGTTCTCTGGGAGGACGATGGGGAGAGGGAGGGCGAGTGGGTTCACGGGTTCGTGTGGGTTAGGGTTAGGGTTGAGAGGGATGATGAGAAATGAGAGATGAGAGGGAGAGATGCGAGGGAGATGAGAGGGTTAGGGTTCGGTAGGGAGATGAGAGGGAGCGATGCGAGGGAGATGAGAGGGTTAGGGTTCGGTCGGTAGGGAGATGCGAGGGTTAGGGTTCGGTTCGTGTGAGAAGAGAGGACGAGAGAGAAGAGAGAGACGAAAAGGACGAGAGAGAAGAGAGAGATGAGAACAAACATTTGAAGTATGGGAAAGGGAAAGCCACCGATGGGATTCGAAAACCAAAACGGCGTCGTTTACATTTAAGTTGCCACGTAGGCAACGGGGACGCAAAGGGGACGCACCGCGGGGATGTTTAGCATTTTCGTAAAATCATATACGCAATCATAAAGTACGGATGAATAAATATGCAATTCACTATAGGCGTACAAGACCCGGTTAGACTGGCTGTCACTCATGGGGGCTGGTGTAGAACCGGCGGCTGGCGGTAGTAGAAATATAATTCGTCTGATTTAATTCAATTTTGTATAAAACTTAAAAGGTAACACTGATTTTATATTTTTTAAAATTAATTATGCATCGATTACTTCTCTAAATCATACTTTCGATTTTACAGATTTGGTACCATTTTTCGGTTTTAATATATTAAATATATTAGTATTATTAATTATTTATAAAAAAAAATATGTTAAAAATTTATTAGGTAATAAAATATATATATTCATATGACTTATATATATTACCTAATAAATATATATATTTTTATATTTAAAACATATGATTAAATAAATATTTATGTTTAATATTAAAATGCTATGTTATAAATTATAATCCATTATTTCATACATAATTATATATCTAATATATAAAAAATTAAAAATTAATAAAATATATCTAATATGTTGACCGGTCTGGTCTGATGTTGGAAAACGTAAAACTAATTCTGGATTGGATTTGACCGGTTTTTAAAATGAAGAAATCGATTATGGACTGAATCGGTCGAAAACCGGACTGAACCAACTAGTCTGGTCCGGTCTGGGCCAATTTTTTGGTTTACTTTTACACCCGTAGGCGGTAGGAATTTGCTAACACCGACATCGGCCGATTTGATCCCGATTTGTACCAATGTCAAATCGTTGAACCAACCAATAGTATATATATATATTTCTTATATATATCTTACGTAAAATGACAATGTTTAATAGTAAGTCAAATGATGTCGTTTTACACTTGAGTTTTAGAAAAATAATAATAATAATACGCAACGATGCCATTTGGTTTAATACATAAAACGATGTCGTTTGAATTTAGGGTTTATTACCTCTTTTCCCACCCCTTCCTTCTCCTTATTCTCTTTTTCTCATTTTCTCTTTTAGACTCTCTCTCTTTCTCATTTGGTTTAATACAAGCTGGCAACGTAGTGCCGCACATCCTCTCTCCTCTTTCATGCTGCTGGTGAGACCCACATCACCTTAATATCATTTTTATAGCTCACATTCGATCACTCTTTCTGAATTTATATATCCATATGTCGGTATGATTTTTATTTTTTGAGTTTGTTTCAAATGAAAGTTTACAATATAAATCAATGAATATGTAGTATATTTTTTAAATTTTCCATATTTGTTGCTTCTGTTACCAATCGGGGATCATGATACATTGCCGATTGTTTTGGACCTAGGTCATTTTCTAGGTTTGTAACTTTAAGTTCGTGTTTGCATAACCGACTAGAAACCGGCGAATTGACCAAAATCACACCGAGACCGACATTGCCTATTTTCTCCCCCTTAACCAACCTATTTCGGCCAGTTTTAAGCATTTATAAAATTAGTCGGTCTTAACCCCTAGGATTTACATTCTTTTTCAAAATAAGTATACAATACTTCACAACACATTTCTAAGTATATTAGATAGACATTTTTAAATATATTAAAATTTTATAAAATTTTGCAAAGTATATGGGGATTTACATTTTTTTGGAAGGCCATTTTATATATTTATAAAATTATGATTACAAACTAGGGTATATTTTAATTTTTCAAAAAAATTTGAGGGGCTTAGATCAAAATCGGTCTGCCATTGATGCCATACCATTTAATCATTATAACTATAATCTCAATATAAATGTCTAAATTTATAAACAATTTATTGGAATATATTTATATACGGAGTTATTATATTCTCAAGTTAATATGTAGAGCATATCATTTATATCATCTAAATTATAATACTTGATTCATAATATTTAAATTTTAAAATTTATTTTTCAAATAAAATTATATTATATAAGAGCACTACTAGTGAGATAGATATAGTCAAATTGTGGCCAAAATTTAGCTAAATTGCTTAAAAACCAGCTACGCCAAATAATTTGGCCATTCCCTTTCATCGCCAAATAACTTTTCATGTATAAAAAATTGCTTTCCGCTTGTATGTTCATCGCGCATAAAAAGGCTCTTCCACCATAAAGCATCTCTTGGAAAAGGCTCCCAAACATGCTGAAGTCACCCAAAAATTGAAGAACAATCATAGCCTTCTTTCTTCAAAACAGCCGTTGTTAACCCAATGCTAAAGTGTCCATCGTCACCGCCTGCAACAGTCGCCGTTGTTTGCCTGTTCCAGTAAGCCCATGCAACCGCTAGCTCTCATTTTTTTTTCTTTTTCTGTTATTTTTTTAGGTTTTTTTCTATTTCTACATGTTTCTAGATTTTAGATTTTTTCAAGTCCTTGTGGTTGTTTTTTCTTTCTCGGTTCTACTTCCACCATCGACCCTGTTTTACCTTTTCGTTCCTGAGGTTCTATTGGTTATTTGAGATTTTTTTTTTTGGTGGTCCTTGAGCTTAATACGAGCATAATAAGTTCCTTCCTCTTTTAAGGTAGTGTCAACTTGAATGTTATACACTGATGGTCCGTGACTTGAATGTTCCTTCATAAAACTTTTTTTTTTTTTTTTGGTTTCTTTTGGTGGTCCTTTCTTTTGATTAATTGTTGGTGCAACTTGATCAATGTTGTGGATTATGGATTTGGGCTGTTTGGGGAGATTATGAAGAGGGTCTTTGAGCCGAATGTGGTGATAGTAGGTACTTTGGTTAATGGTTTGTGTAATTATGATAGGGTTCATTGTACGCTTCAACTGTTTGATAAACTGTGTGAGAAGAGACTTGGAGAGAGTGTGATCATATATGGGGCTCTTATTGATGGACTTTGTAAAACGAACGAGATTGGTCGAGCTTTGTATATGCATAGAAGGATGGTGAAGGCAGAGTGTAAGGTGAATGAGCTAACTTATGACATGATCATCGATGCTCAGATGGGTGTATATTGAAGGATTTTGTGCATGTTGTTTGAACACACGACATGAATTCTATTTTTTCGTTTTTTGGTTATGGTATTTGGATTGAAAGAATATTGGTTAGAGATTTGTTTTTTTGTTAGAATATGACCGTTAGAAAAAAAGAACCGTAAAAAAATTATATCCGTTAGAATAATATAAACGTTAAAAAATTAATATGTACTTTTTAATAATGAATAAATATTTTAATTACAATTGGAATTAAAATAAATGAAAATGATAGAATCAATATTTTAATAAAATAGTGATAGATTTGAGAGTTTATTATTTGATATTATTAAAAAGTTTGCTAGTTAAATTTTCAAAAGTGAATTTCCTATTTAAAATTTGGCCAAATTTTAGTTAGGTTGCTACTAGTGCTTTTAAGTATTTTATTAAATGTGCTCTACATACCGAATTAAAAATATAATTTCTTCTTATATAAATTCATAATCACTTGTGTATGAAGTTTCTCAAATAACTTTCGCAACTTCATTCATGATGACTTGAATATACCTAGTAACGTCATAATCTTAACATAATTAAGTAGTTCACATAAGCTTTTAATAACAAATCCCATCGATTTAAGAAATAAATAAAGTCATAAGATAGCTCGTGAACGAGTTCGATTAATAAAAATAAAATAAATAGAATTTGAACATATATAATCGATTGCATGCGGTAATACACACGATTATGGTGATGCTCAATGATTACTACAAACTATTGTTGATTTGCACCTGGCATTGATAGCTGGGTGATAAGAACATGTGCATGGGAATAGCCATGTGGAATCATTACAGGAAGAGTACTTTAGTGTACCGATCATCAGGATGGAAGATGGTGTCACTGTGACGACTTAAGGGGCACCGAGTCATGAAAGGAACATTACTTTTAAGAGACATGAAAGGTCCCGTTCTTGTCAATGTCAAATTAACCACTACGAGGTACGTAGGTCCCTGTTTATAATGGGCAAATGTTTTGCAGTTGGGCATAGTCTTTTTTGAAGAGGTGGGGTTGGTACCAAAGTTTTAAAATTCGTTCCGTTCTGGTCGGAATGGTCGGAATTTTTTGTGCCAGAACAGTGACCAGAATGGGATTGATATCTGTTCCGTTCCGGGTCAAATTCCGACCATTCCGGTTAAATTCCGGCCGTTCCGGTCAATTCCGGCCGGAATTCAAAAAAAAAAAAAAACTTTTAAATAAGTTAAAAAATAATGAATAAAATTGTACTTTAAGAATTCAAATACCCATTTCCGTGCATTAGAAGTATTGTTACTTTTAATAATTTTTCTATTCTTTAATTTTTTTCCTTTATTTTTATGTCTTAACTCAAGTTTGTGAATTTTTTCAATATATATTCATTTTATAAATCTTTAATTCTTCTATATATATACACATATACATATCACACACTTACATATATGTATTTATTTTATTAATTGTTAGTTTATATATACATATAAATATTTATATATAATATATAATTAATCCCGAAACGGTACACCGAAACGTACCGGTACCGAAATATTCCGTTCCAGTACCTCAACCGGAATGGTTTCCGGAACGGATTTCAAAACTTTGGTTGGTACTATTATCTCGCAATCTTTTCGACAATGAAAAGGAAAGCAATGGATATTGGAATTGTCTCGTAATTAAGGTGGAATTAATGGGCAAAAATGTTTTCTTTGTTTTTAAATATCTAGCATTCGTTTACTTTTCTTTTTTTTTGTTGTTAAAAAAATATTCTTTTGGAGAATGAATGAAATGAATAGGGGAGAAATCATGATCGGAAGTGTGCAAATTAATGTATCACCTCATATTAGATGTAAATTCATTCATTTTTTAATAATGATACACGTACATACCACTATTTTTACAACCCATTATATAATAATATTTTAAAATAAAGGTATATAAAGAAATTGATTTTTTTATAAATTATTTTATAAAAATACTCATAATTTAAAATATAGTTGTATAAAGAATGATTTAAAAGGTCGTGTATGTGTAGTTTTACTTCCTTTTATATTTAATTAACTATTCAGTAATTTTGTCCAAAAACACAGAGAAAAAAAGTCAAGAAAATTGAAGTAAATTGATCAGTGTTGATGTTTTATATTTTCATACTAAAAGATATATAGATAAAAAAAAAAGAAATAATTTATACAAATTTTAATTAAACCAATTTTTTATAAGTCTTTATAAAAAAAAAAAAAATTATTATTTTTTAATGAGACTTACTTTTTTACGAAAGAATTTATATCTTTACCGAATAATACTGTTCGAGAAAATAGAGTAGTACATAAAGTTGACATAGGTAGGAAAGTCACGTGAGAACGTAATTATCGTTTGAAATCAAAATGTGAATTATATCAACTTTTTAAACTCACAAAGTGAAATTCCGTTGTAGTCAATTATTATAAAATTATTGCCATTATCAATAATAATAAAAAAAAATGCTGGAAATTAATGAGATATAATATCTTTAAACATCATGTGATTGATTCATTGTAATAATTGGTGGAGCCCCAGGCCTGTTTTGTAAATTTGTATTTATCTTATGTCGCACTGAAATTAATTAAGAAAATATATAAATTCTTCCAGGTTTTCTTAACCTAATTAATCACGTGCTCATTGCAATTATTTATATATATATATATATTTCCGTCGTTTTATTCTCAAATTATTTTGTTTTAATTTTAGGTCGGGGTCGGAATGGAGATAACAAAACAAACAAATTCAATAATTATGGGATATTCCTCCGACGTGATTTTTTAAATTAATAAATTAGGAATATAATCTGTAATTGTCATTATCAAAGCAATTAATTACTCAAGGGGGCTGTAACGTGACTGGTGGTTGTTAACTAACGAGTTATTGATTTATTAATCAACATATTGTTATTTTAATTTATTTTCTCTGCTCTGCTGTAAGTGCCATGTATTTTTCAACCCTTGGACAAGGACCGAGATGAGAGGACGTCATCTACGGGGACTATTCGTATCTACCCCCGAGAAAGGAGGCACGTGTTTCCCCAAAAACAACCACCAACTCACACAGCTCTTGTCACGTGATTTACTATTCCAAATCCGAGACGGACAACGCATGTGGTTCAATTCATGAGACAACACACCATGTTCTAGGTACGAGAAACAATGCAAAGGAAACGATCGATCTCTAACTGGAATTTTGTTCGGGATTTGTTTCCTGAATGCTGGCTATGGTATTTGTGTAAAGACTATTGTATATTACGGTAGCTATTGTATATTACAGAAGCACCCGTCAAATATTCAACAGGGTTCAAGAATGTTCCATGAGGTGCATGGCAAAAGTGAATGTTTCCTTTCCCAACAGATACTCATGATCTTATTAGCAACGACCATTATTTGATAAGCAATGGCTGGTAGTTGGGTCTACTTTTGGAGCCAGCGGCAGATGATCTCTAGTGTATGTGTGCAGAAGACGCGTATGTACGTGGTCATACATTGTTGGAAAAAGCTATTCTTACCAATAATAGTTCCTTTTTTTTTTTAATTTTTATTTATTTTTACTTTATGATTAAGAATATTTCTTTTTTAATGATGTTGTAATTTTTTTTAATGCATGGATTAAGAATATTTCTTTTTTAATGATGTTGTAATTTTTTTTAATGCATGAAAAAAAGTAAAATAAAAAAAAGGATTACACATTTCGGGACCCATTGTCAGTAAAAGTAGCACTGCGCGCCCTACATTGTTAGACTCGAATTATATTTACTATATTGTATATTAACATAAATAAAAAAAAGTTAAAAAAATAATTTTTTTTTCATGTATATTTCGTATTAATTCATTTTTTTCTCCATGACTACACGCTGACTGTAAAAAATATTTCTCTTATAATATAGGAAGATGTTAGATTACACATTAGTGGCTTTGTAGATGAGAAATGTTTAGGATTTCCCTAATAATAGGTTTCGAGCATTTCTCTTTACTATTTTTTGTATTTTGTATTTTTATTTAATAATTAAATAAGTATTTTTTTTATTGATATTATAATTTTCTTTTAAAAAAATTAAAAATATAGACAAAATGTATAAAAATACAACAGTTTGCATTATCGGAAGAATCCCTCTCGACGTGGCTGTAGTGACACCTTTTGTAGATAAAAAAATGTCAGCAACCACCCATGCACGCGACAAGTTTTGAGTGTTGAATATATTTCGAAAAGAACTAAAGCAATTATGAAAGAGCAATGCTACATACAGTCACTTTTGTGTACTCTCTGCGCACTCCACTGAAATGATTGGCTGGATTAATTTTTTTTTAATATCCAACCAATCATATCACTGGAGTGTACAAAAGAGTGGATAAAAAAGACTGCACATAGAATTTTTGATTATGAAAACCGGTCCCTTCAATATCAGTTTTTGTCACCTTGTCACCATTATGGGTCCACCCCAATTATACACACACAAACACACACACACACACACATATATATATATATATGTATTAAGTAGGATAAAATAAATTATATCTTGCGTATACATATATACCTATATTATATGTTATTTATTTTATATATATATGTACGCGTGTTAAGAAATCTTTAGTAGAATTCAAAGCAAAATTTAAATTATAGGCCCCATTAATGTGTATATTGCATGCCAAAATAGGACGGCAGGACAATCTGAAAGTAACATAATTCCTTGCAGAATTGCTGGACTTGACTGGCATATATATATATATATATATGTTTGGAATGCACAGCGATTTATTTTGGACACCCAAGATTCACATGCCCAGTTCAGAACTACTTTTAAGGAGATTATGACAGATTAATTACATAGTTTACAAGCCCAATAGATGCAATTTTGAGCGCAGTACTCCAATTCGGATTATATATATATGCATGCCACCCGGCACTCGCTACGTACTAGATAATTAGCTTGGAGTACTAACGTTTCGTATGTGTCTTAGATCCAATCCAATTCAGACTCAGTCAGAGGAGCCATGGGCTGAAAATCCGAGCCATGCATCTTTTCTTCTTCAGGAACCAAAAGGGTAGTAGTAGTACTCTGATGATTACATGTTGGTGATGGCTGGTCTTTGTCACCGGTGTTAGTAATAATAGTGTCCCCCTCGTTATTTTCGAAACAAGGAAGCTGCGAGAAATCCATGTCGAGAAAATCTGATAGGAAATTTTCATCCATCTCAAAGTCCTCCAGGAAGTTTGACGAATTATTTTCCTCCAATTTGAATTTTGAAAAATCAGCTGAGTCGACATGATCACCTAAAGTGCTGCTGGGTTCAATCAAATCATGAAGCTTAATGTCAAGTTGATGATCATGATCGCCCGATTGATCTTGTGGTCCAGAGGTGAGGACAACTTTGGTACACCTTGTTGCCTTGGTACGTATGACATCTGAGCCCATAATTGCTTTAGGTGGAGCAGCTGAGCCAGATTCCTTAGCGGGAATTAGGTTTCCTTGTGCTTGATTTGATGGTCTCCGTTTGAAGGTGGGGTCTGAGTGACCTTGGACTTTCTTTCCAATGTTGGTGTTCCAGTAGTTTTTGATTTCATTGTCTGTTCGGCCTGGAAGCCGCCCAGCTATCAAAGACCATCTACAATATACATCAGCCACACATACATTTTCAGGATGGATGTTTCTGCCTACATGCTGTTTAAGATATGATCGCTTTTGCATTACTTGATTTGAAACATTATGTTTAAGGGGAGACTGTTTTTGGGTTTTTTTTTTTTTTTTTTTTTTGGAGGGGCGGGGGGGAGAAGGGGGAAGATTGTGTTAAAGCAAGTTCAGTAAAATACTGACGTTTGCCTAGCTAACTGGTTAATTAATACGAGTTATTTCACCAAACCTGTTCCCTAAGAGTTTGTGAAGCCTGATAATGAGCTCCTCTTCGTCATTGGATATGTTGCCTCTCTTAATATCAGGTCTCAGATAATTCAACCACCTTAGCCTGCAACTCTTCCCACATCTCTTAAGCCCTGCATAACTCACCAATTTTTAATATTTTTTTTTCTCTCACTTGTTGAACCCAAAAAAAAAAAAAAAAAAAAAAAAAATTTCTAGATTTTTTTGTAATTGGAAAGAACAAAAAGAACTTTTCGTTAGCAGGAGTAGTACTATCTAACCTGCTCTTTTGGGAACGCTTCTCCATTTTCCTTCGCCATGAATTCTGACGTATTCTTTGAGTATTTTGTCTTCCATAGCCGTCCATGCTCCTCTGTTCAAGCCCTCCTTTGAACAACAAGGATTCCTTCCCATATTCTGAGTCAATCTCCAAGAATCCCTAGGCCTCTCTCTCTCTCTCTCTCTCTCTTTCTCACAGTGTCCAGTACTGGTTAATTTACTCTGGACATGAGAGAGAATACTGCGAGGCCCTCTAAGCTTGGAGATGAGGGATAGTAGATCGATGTTTTAATTTATATAGTCCCCTAGAATGGTAGAGGGCATGACCTTTAAAGGCTCCCACTGATATCGTCACCATGTCCCATCTTCAGAGTTTAGAAAAAATAAATAATAAAACGATAAAAAAAACCCCAAAATTCTAGTATGTAATAGGCTGCATGTGAATCAGGGGACCATCACTTTGTCCACCACATTGATAATTTACCTATTGTATTCGTGGGTGGTGATGGCATTCCTCCGAGCGTAAGGAATATATAATGAGTAGCTAGCTTTACATGTGAAAGCTAATAAAAACTCTCCATAAATAATTAATACATGATTTTGCACCTGCCCTTCTACCCCAGGCAAAGACACTCATGGCTGCTTTCTCCATCTCAAGCTAACTTTCTCACACGCTCTTGAAAGTTTGTTGAAATCTCCACAGCCACACGCGAATCAGATGGCTATGCTAGCTCCAAAAATATGTACGGATTATTATCTTTATGGCATTATGTTTCATGACTTTAAGTTACGAGATTGTCCACGAAGACTTGTATGCTGATGGGGATATATATATATTTATATATATAAACCTTCATAGTCATTTCATGGCCTCTTTATATATATATATATATATTTGTATATATTTGAAGATAATAATAATAATAATATATAAAATATCCTAATAAATACACGCACCTGCCCTTCTACCTATGTAATTAATAAGAGTAGTACTGGTCATGCATGCTCCTCCTTTATCTCATGGCGGCTAATTTCTCTCAAGCTAACCTTCTCACATGCTCTTGAAAGTTTGTTGAAATATGAAGAGACATGATCGTGAAGCTATGCTCCAAAAAAAAAATAAAATAAAATAAAATTGAACGGACTGTATATGATAGTTTATGGCACATGCACACTCATCTACTGTTTCAGCACTAGAAGTCACTAGAATGTCCAACACAATAGCTTGTATTGTGTACATTATTTCGTCACGTGGTGGCAGCAGTACTAACTTTGAATCATTGGACTGTTTTGAATATTCGATCTGATATTTGAGAAGATTCTCTGCATGCATGCCTATGTATATTATCTTCGTCTTCTTGCCAATTATCCTCGTCTTGACGGTTAACAACATTATTATTACATCGATCGCAAAACATATATAGGATAACACAGGCTTAAAACCTCATGCTCGAATATGTACTTGTACGTCCTTGCATTTCATCAACGAAACATACATTCTTGTCCCTTACTACCTTATTATTTGTGTTACTTTTTGCATTGTATACGAACTTGTCTTCTCCCTTTTGTTATATAAACTGGAAAATGGTAGTAACATCGAGCAAGTGTATCTATTATCTCTACCCTTTTTTTTTATATAGAATTTATGTTTATTTATTTTTTAATATTGTATTTTTTATTTTTTGATATTTAAAAAAAAATGAAAAATGCTTTTAAAAAAAAAAATTTGCACTGTTGATACCTTTTATGAGTTTGATCGGTACCTACTCCGGACCTTTGGTGCTAGATCTGCCACGCAATAGCCTAGAGTCTAGAATAGATGGCTAACCCGGTTGTCGTTCCCTGGAGGCTGCTGCTACCGTTCAACGATAAAAATACAAAAGTAATAACCCAAAAATAAAAAATAAAAAATAAAAAGGAAAAACACATGATATTTGTGTAGAAATTAGTATCAATTATCGTTTTCAACTTGCGGTGAAATGATGGCCTCCACATGCATTCGGGGGTCTTTTAGTTGACCCATGGCATAACATTAATTGGTAGTAAAGTACTGGACTGAGTAGTCAAGGACTCAATCCAATTTACCGCTCGAAACTTTAAAATTCAAAACTAAAAACAATGGCAACTTAGCAACATGCACGTCGTTTCATGGTTTCGAGATCAAAATTCTTAAAAGCATTCCGGTATATGAATAAATAGTAATAAAATAAAATGAACTAGAATATATTATTGTGTTTTTAAAAAAGAAAGAAAAAAATTAAATAAAAATAATTTAATGTTAAAAAGTCGTTTGAATATAATTTTTATTTTAAAATTTCAAATAATAATATTATTTTTATGCTTTATTTGAGGGTCTAAAAAAATTATAATAATTAAGTATAAAAATTTATAATTAAATAATATTTTATATTTAAATAATATTTACAAATACAATATCTAAAAATACTTAAAAACAATTTTGTTACCATATACATTATACCGTGCGTAGTAGTTACCCTTGAAGAACCCACAATGTTGGCTTAAGGAGACGACTTTTAACCGGCGGGGAGTAAGAAAAAAATGCACTTCAATTATATATATATATAGAAAAAATATAATTGTAAATATAATTATATACTAATCTGTATATTAATGTGATGTGATTGGTCAAAAAATATATTTTATTAAAAATAGTATTAATTTAAATTTTAAATATAAATAAATCAATATTTATATAAAAATTATAACAAAACTTATATATATATATAGCACGCGCGTGTGTATATTTATACACAGACAATGCGAATCTGACAATTATTGCGTTGGTAAAGTATATAATACGATATTGTCGGCAGGAATAGCGATAGCTTTTAAAGCGAAACCATACCAACAAGTATTGATAAATAGACTTAAATTAATGTAATAAATTAAGGCTCCAATATACATTTTTCAATATTTGGAGATCTATTTGTTTGAGTTTGTACCACATATACGTATAATAAACCTAAATGTGATATTCAATCCGACAATGCATTATATAAATAATATTGAGGTCTCGTTTGATTATACAGTCTATATGAGATGAGATGAGATAGTTTGTTAAAAATTAAATAAAATATTATTATAATATAAATTTTATTTTAAAATTTAAAAAAGTTGAATATATTTTATATAGAAATTTAAAAAATTTATAATAATTATATGAGAAAAGATTGCTTAGTTTTGTATAACCAAACCAATCTCGAGTGTTCAGATATGCAGTTTAGTTAAGAAAATTAAAAATATTCGAGATTCTTTTTTTTTTTAAATTCAGAATTGCTTTTTTATTGGGTTTTTATTGAATAATTTTTTTAGACATATCTTATACGCATTGCCATATTGGGGAATATTGTAAAAGTAGGTAGATAGATTTATAAAGTCATTTGAATATAATTTTTGTTTTTGTAAAAGTTTTATTTTTATTTTTTATTAAAATTTATGTAAATGATTTGATGAAAAATAAAAAATTAAAATAGAATATTTATATATATATATATATATATAAATATTAGGAATGAAGTTTAATTTTTTGAAATGATAATTGATAATTAATCTGTTAGATGGAAAAAATGGAATTAAAGGTTTAAATTTTTTATTTTTTTAAAAAAAAATCGTGTGTTAGGTCACAGATATAAACTGAGGAGAGTTGTTGGCATCATAGGTAGGCAATAAATCACCTTGAGATGAATTTACAAACACTTCCCGTGAAGACTATATAATAATAATATGTGATCGGGAGGAGATGGATTAACGGTAAAAGCCTTCTAATAATTGAATTTGAGGCCACTAACATGATCCTAAACAACACGTAAATGGATCATGAATCAAGACCTTGACATGATAAATCTCTTGTAATACACGAATTGTGATATAATGCCGTTGTCAAATCGACATCTCGACGATCTTGTCATTTTATAAACATGAAATTTTTGATAAATTAATTCTAATTAGGTCCTTTATATTATTTTTAAGTATTTGTTTCTTAATATATTTGTGCTTACGTACTTAGTTTATAATTCACTACAAAAAAATAAGTTATTTGTAATTAATTTTGATTATAAATATTTTTTTATTACAATAAATTAATTACAAAAATCCGTCTTTTCTTACTGTGATTATATATGTTTTTGAGGCCCTTTTATTTAATTTTTGAGACATCACGAAAAGATTGATCAATTGGTTGAATTTGTGCCATTTGGCGGACTAGCTAGCTGCTTTATTAATAAACTTAAATAGATTTGAAATCACATTATCAATCAACAATTAAAGCATATTCCCTGGAATCCCCATCCTCTCAGATAATGCATTAATTACAAATATATATCATGTATATCTGTATATATGCAAGATATATAAATATTAAGCTTTCATTTGGATTCTTGAATGAGCTCAATTCATCTCATTTAGGTTCTATTTTAAATCTATTTTAATATTAAAATACATAACTCCAAAATTACTAAACATCACTCAATTCAAAAAAATTTTACATGTAAAACTTGCAATTCTTTTCAAATCAACACCTACTTACACGTGAAACTCACAATACTTTTTAACTTTCTATAAATACATCTAAATCTATCTTAACATTCAAATAAATCTAAACTTATCTTAGGTAGACTTTATAAAACTCACTATATTATTTCAACTCACTACTATTTATAAAGAATTCAATTCATTTCAGTTCAGCTCAACATCCAAACGAGGATATTACTTGAGGTAGTGATTAAAGCTACATTTGATCTCTCTCTCTCTCTCTCTCTCTCTCTCTCTCTCTCTCTCTCTCTCTCTCTCTCTCTCTCTCTCTCTCTCTCTCTCTATGCATACCTAATCCATCTAATTAATTTCCTTCTCCAATATTGTAAGTCTACTGATCATCAGATATATAAATTGGATTTTGCAACAAAACTAGATCTCCTTTTTCTATTTGAAGACAATATCATATGTCCTAATTAACTGTTCTTTTTTCTTCTTTAAGATAAAAATATATATATATATACATTGAGAACTCGTTTTAGGTATATATAGAAGATGATCAAGTACTTGCAAAATCCTCTACGCCATCCTAATTACTAGCTACCTACCTTTTGCCAACCAAGAGACTTTTTTGTTTTTCCCAGCTAGAAACTCACTCATAAACAAAGCTTGAAGCTAAATTTTAAAGAGATGATTAGGTAGAACTTAGAAATTAGGCTTCAAGTCAAAAGTACTTCAACAATGAAACGACGCCACACCTAATCCCCTCCCGACCGAGCCCACAATTGCTAATTATGTTTGAACTTCCCAAAGAATGATACCCTAATTGAAAAGATCATATTATATAGTTGTAAACTATTACACCATATATATCTATATATATAAACTGATCAAAAACTGATAAAGCTCTTAATAAATTGGTTAATTACACAAGACTGAGTACGTACGTAACTTAAATACTCGACTTCACGATATATAAATCATTTTCATTAATAAAATCATTAATTGATTAGTTATTAATTTTTTTTTAGTATTATTAGATTGTTGGACTATAGATATTTCCAAATAACCTAAAACAACACGCAAGGAGATCCACTTTATTACAAAAAAAATTGTACAAAATTTATCTATTTAAAACTTATACAAATTATTTATTTTCATAATTTAATAACCTTGCACGTAAAGTATTATGATCAGCATGCATGCATGCATTATTACTGTATTATAACTTCGCGCATCAAGTTTAGCTAGCTAGCTGGAGGCTGCAATATTACTGTATGTAAGGACATGTCAGTAGTACTTGATACAGGTCACCATATTATATATAATTGCAATTAAGCATGCACGAGTTGTATATATATATATATATATAACTCTACTCAACCACGTACGTGCAAGTGCGCAAGATTATATATATATATATATATCTTGACACATGCAGATGCTAGCTCACCATATGTATATATGCAGCGTTGTCATGATATATATAAATATATACAAGTAGTACTCAAATTAGCAATTGCCGTGTACGCATATAAAGTTTTTTGAGTGTATATACTGTTGAGTTTGGCTTGATTTCCTGCTGAAAATGTGTTTTTTGGAGTTTGCTACAGTTCTGCTACAGTGCCGCTCGACCTCCGCTCGAGCGACGCTCGAGTGTTCCGCTCGACATCCGCTCGACAGTCCGCTCGAGCGAAATCTTCCAGAGAGTTTCGCTCGACCTCCGCTCGACAGTCCGCTCGAGCGAGAATGCAACCCTAACGTGCGCTCGACACTTCGCTCGACGTCCGCTCGAGCGAATGTTCTGATTAGCGCCTTGTCCTATCAATACATCATTTTCTCTTCATTTTGAAGTGTGTTCTGCAGCCAAGTTAGAGAGAGTTTTGAGAATCCTTTTGTATACAATCCTAAGAGTTCATTGAGTGTATTGGGGCTTTAGGATTGAGGATTTTGTGATCAATACTCTTGTACTCCATTTTTGTTCATAGTGAAATCGTTGAAACCGACCCCGACAGTGGACGTAGGCTCACATTGAGCTGAACCACTTAAATCTTGGTGTTCTTTGTGTGATTGTTGTTTCTTTTGTTGCTTCCGCTATTATTTGCTTCAACTTAGCCTTTGTTTGTTCGGTCCATTCCCAACATATACGTATACATATATATATATATATATATGACTTGTATTGCATGGATTCCATGTATAATATGTACATAATTGGCAGAAATATCTGATCTTGTTTAATTAAATAATTTATAATTTCAATTGTACTGTTACGAAGTTTGGAATAATAATAATTATCTTAATTATTCCTGCCTTTATAATTCATTCAACATATATCCATAGCCTCTTAAGTAGAATAAGTTAATTAATTTAGAAATGAAAAAGACAATGAACTCTCTATATATATATATATATATATGTGATCTTGTCCGGCAAGTTAATTAAGATTCATGCAATATGGGTCGTCTCAACGTGACAGATCCTTCATATAGTCGGTTTCAATATTAATCTCTACGTACCCACGCATGTTTAAGACAACGATCTCTCGCTTTACTGCGCGTCCTTCCCTGGCGCCCCTTCCGATTCGTGAAAGTTGTGGACTCTTTTGATCAGCGCGGCCTAATTATTTTATGATCTTTTGTAATTCAGTCTAATTTTAAATTAAATTTAATATTTAAATATTTAAATTTTAAATTATTAAATTTATTTTAATTTAAAATCTTTTGATATGCGAGATTTATAATATTTTTAATTCAAAATTTATTTACACGCATGACTCATAACTTAACATTTTCAATTCCATATAAATACATTTAAACTTATCTTAACATTTAAATATATCTAAACTCATTTTAGATGAATCCAACAAAATTTATTCTACATTCTCAACTTATTACTATTCATAAAAAACTTAACTTATCTCATCTCAACTTAACAAAATCCAAACACAGCCTTAACATCTTAACATCAAACCATGACCGGAATTAATTTCCAACAATCCATTTATCTCGTTTGAAAAAAAGTAATTAATAGTACTGCTTAACAACTAATTATTATAAGCTCTATTCAAACGAAAATTTAACCATAATTTAATCATATTTATAAGTCAATTGTCTACGAATATTATAATGAATTAATGCGGTTGATCTACCCACCGGCCCTCTATCATCTTATATATTGAGACCTTAGAATTAATATTTTTTCTAAAAAACAACATTAAACAGTGAATTGGAATTGATCATTGACTCACATAATATGATCGATTTTAATTTGTTGTTAATCATTTTGGTCATGACTCATTACAAGTTTCTCACATTCATATTTAATCCCACCGTATTCATTTTCATGTTAATTAATCTAATTTGCAAACAAAAATGGCCGGTATATAATAATATGTATGTACGTAGCACTCGAGCAATATATGCATTACGTACAGTATGTATCATATTATCATCGTATTTCGTACGTCCTTGGGCCGGGTCACTTAGCTGGTCCTGTTTTTGTTCGAGTCAGATCCTAAGACAAGAGAGGGATGATTCTGCGATGGTCCGAAGAACATCCGATGCCAAAGTTAGTGTAGCATATGAATCAAAGTGCTTTAAAGAAGAAGACAATAGTGTAGTATAATTTACAGCAGACTTGAGTTTATCCACTTTACCTCACAGTTCTGAACAACCTTTATACTTGGTCTTTTAGGTCAAATGGGCCATGCCCTGTGTTTTAGGGTTGAGGGACGCCTCTCCCCGAAGTCTTCACCACCATGCTGCATTTAATGTGGCATAATTTTTTGCGTCAATCATAATTTAATGTAGTGTGGGTGTCTGGTAGAGTTGTCTGATGCCGTCTCTGCCCATTTTTCCTTGATCATGATTTCTCACATCCTTTTGCAACGTCTTATCTTAATATTGATGATTATTCTCGACTAGCACGGGTCTGGAACCTACCCTAGGCTACCAAGTGGGGCCTTTCGGCCAGCATTCCTACCACTCATGAGGCCTGACAAAGTAATGGATCTGGGGCATATCGAAACCAACAATTTATAAATTTGTCCATGTTATGATATTAAATAATTTAGTTACATCATTAAAAAAGTATTCATTATGATCATCTTTTATTTATATATTTGCCAATCATTTAATACTATATTAAAAAATAATAAAAGAATAATAGCTAAAAGGTTGAGGAATATATATATATTTTTTTTCATTCTATATATGGTCTTAATATATGATCTACAGATTTTTTTTTTGTCTTGAGGCAGAAGTACTACTATATTGTATATCACTACAACAAAAAACCTTTTTTGGGACGAAAAAATTTCATCCCAAGGTCGTCCCAACATCACTGTCCCAGAAGATATATTGGGACGAAAATCACAATTTCGTCCCAAAATATATCTTTTGGAACGATTTTGAAATTGACCGTTCGATACCGTTCGAACGATGGATTTTTTTGTCACGGTTAAAATTCGTTCTAGAATAGCGTTCGAATGATTCTCATATTCCGTTCGAACATTAACGTTTCTTTTGAACGGTTAGCAAGATACGTTCAAACGATCAATAGAAATACGTTCGAACGTTAAATGAGCCGATCGAACGGTATAAGAGATCGAACGGTGATGATCAACGTTCGAACGATATGGTAATGTCCTGCGTTTGAACGTTTTTTTGAGCATCTGGTATCATTCGAATGGTTTGCGCATTGATGTTTGAACGCTACATTATCGTTTGAACGGCATGCCCATTAATGTTCGAACGTGAATCGGTCGTTCGAATGGATATTATTTTTATTAAAACCAATAATTATAAAAAAACTAAATAGACATCCATATTATTTGAAAAACATAAATTAGGAACTGTTTAATTACTCACAAAAGTTTTATAATAAGTGCGAAGAAATAAATAACCATAAAACTAGCATTGTTCATACATAATTAGATAATGTCATAAGCTAGACATAAAAAACCATCAGTTGGTTGGAGGCATGTACTGTTGCATAAGCTGTTGCATTTGGAGTTGCATCTCTCCTAAACTCTGCTTGTTCTTCTTCATGTTGTTTGAGGCGCATCTCCATGTCTCCTTGTCTCGCCAATTGAGCCTCTAACTCTTGTTGTTTTGCAACCAATTCTTCAATTCTACGATTCGCATTCTCTTGAGCTATAGAGGCAGACCCGGAAGAAGAGGAAGAGGGAGAAGGTTTTACACAGCGACCCAAACCCCTCAAATATCCTGAACGTTCACTCAGAACTTGTGTAAAAATCTCAACATCTGTATTTGAGAAATTTTGATCTGACGCAGATTCAGCACGCAGGGCAACTATTTTATCCTACACATAAGATAAAGAGTTAATATCATCATAAATATTCAAATATATTTATTTAAAACAAATTATAATACTTAAATGATTTTCACGGGCATCAGGATGACTCCACTCTCCATTACGATTAGTATGTGATGCAGCATATAATTTTGTCAGATCATAATTAGCATCTGAATCTTGCTATAATAAAGATTTGTTAAGATATAAAATCATTATGATTGATATATTCAGTTAACTATATAAAAATAAAAGAATAGCAATACCAATTTTTTAGAGAAGCGGTGGAAAGATCTTGAGCCTGCATGATGAGTAATCTTCAATTTTGATCTATTTGTTTTGTTTATAGAACTTCGCTCTACATAAGAATTGAAAATATTAAAAAGCAAAATTAAAAATAGGACTAAAATAATTAAATTAATTATACCTTATATGATAGATCCTCAAACATGTCACAAAATTTTTCCCAATCAAAAAGTTACACATCTTGAAAAGGATGTTGGCGTGCTTCTTCACTATTCTCAAACTTATTATAATGTTCATGACACCTCGCCTTATACTTGCGGAATGCATTACTCATAAGCTCATCCACAGTTTTACGCTCCTCTCTCCGACCAAAATTTAATTCGAAATCATCCTTACAGAAAAAAGTTTGGACAAAAATATTATCATTTATAATACTCTAACTTTAAAGTAAAATAAAATTATAAGTCCAATTAAATTTCATTTATTAAACATTACCAAACAACGCTTCTTGATAAGGTCCTTAACATCTTGGGGGACTTTCTTCCATGAACTTGTTGCCAAAGGTGCATAAGTTCGTGTAAGAGCACCCACATGCGATGCAAGCCAAGCTGCTGGTTGTTCTTCGCCTCCGGTATGTTCATCAAGAATGTTAACTTTGATCTTACCCACCTTACGATATTTTTCCAACGTCACGCCTCTCGTAGTGCCTCGACCTTGACGAGATTGTACTGTGAAGTCATCATGATATATAACATTATAATCAAATATCTATTATAATCTTAATTAATAACTTTTATGACTATTAGAATTTTACCTTATTCTGTAGAGTCAATCTCTAATGGTGAGTCTGAAGGAGAGCTAGGAACAGGTGGAGATGGGTTGCGCACTTCCTTTCTCTTCGGAGGCATAATTTCAAAAAACTGATACAATATTCATTAAGTAAAATAGTGCTCATCATCGCGTAAGGTGAAAATATAATTCGTCAATCACTATCTGTATCAGTATCATTTGACAATTCAGTCTCATCTTCTGTAGATATTTCAGATGAATCAACACTTTGCTCAAGTGTCGCATCAACAATTTCAGCCTCAATATCTTCTCTATTCAATGGAATCATCTCATACTGGCTCAAATCCACAAACAAATTAAAGACGGGCTGACTCTCTTGGTATGTTTCTTGAGTAGAGGCATCATCTTCTTCTTCATCTCGCCCTTTTGCCTGAGGGATAACATCATATATATTTCTTGGAGCATATTTTTGTACTACTCGCCATTGAGTTCCTAACTTCGGGTCATCTAAGTAGAATACTTGAGATGCTTGAGAAGCTAAAATAAATGGATCATCTTCGTACCATTTTCTTGATGTATTAATACTCAAGAAATATTCATCATCACGGACTCCAGTTCGAGGATTACTTAAATCCCACCAATCACACTTAAACAGATACACTGCAAGCTCCCACAAATATTTCATTCCAATTATATCAACAATCACTCCATAGAAATCAATATTTTCTCCATCATGACTTCCCTCAACTAGGACACCACTATTTTGTGTTTTCCTATAATGATCTCGATCTATTGTGTGATACCTACTACCACGAGAAATACATGCAGAATATCTTGTAGCCCGTCTCGATGGGCCACGCGCTAATGCATACGATTCATCTGATATATCGTTTGGATTATTGGCATACATTTGTACAACCTATATATTAAGCAAAATTTCTATTATATCAATAAAAAAACAATCAATATTTTCTATTTGTATTGAATGAAGTGTCGCATATGTAATGTCATTACCCGTTGTTCAAACCATCTCGGAAACTCTTCTTCATGTTTCTGGTCTATATCATTTACTCCTAGTTCCTTGAGCATGTTAATATGATCACTGAAATTGATGATTACCACATGTATTTTATATTATTAGAATTTTGCGAAAGTAAATGAGCGAATACTAAATTAAGAAAAGATTAATACTTACTTCAAGTAAATCTCTATCTCAGGGCAATTGTTCAGCACATACCACTGAGCTTTCTCAAACTCTTTTCCACATAAGTCATAACCACGCACTGCACCAAGTGGACGTACTTGTTGGGAAAACACGGAAAACACATTTCGTTGTCTTGCTCTGTCAACGTCAAAGTTTCTTTCTGGCCGATCAAACCTAGTGTCAACTCCGTGGAAATATTTGGAACAGAAGGTATGCCACTCATCATCAATATACGCTTCTGCAATTGATCCTTCTGGGCGAACTTTATTACCAACTGTTCGTTTCAACTTCCCAAGAAATCGTTCAATGGGATACATCCATCTATACTGAATTGGTCCTGCAAGTCGAGCCTCACGTGGCAAATGGACGGCCAGGTGAACCATGACATCGAAAAATGATGGTGGGTAAATACTTTCTAGCTTACACAATATTATGGGAATTTTCCGTTCCATTCGATTCAAAGCTTCTATATTTAATGTCCGTGCACATAAGTCTTTGAAAAATAAACCCAACTCAGTCAAAGCCACGCGCACGTCTCTAGTCAAGTACCCACGTATACCAATAGGCAAGATACGCTGCAAAAGGACATTACAATCATGACTTTTTAACCCAGTTATTTTCCAGTCATTTGTTCGCACACACCTTGTCAAATTCGAGGCATAACCATCCGGTAATTTAATTTTCATTATCCACTCACAAAAAGTAGCCCTTTCATTCCTTGACAATGTATACCACCCAATTGGCATGTAAACGGACGAACCATTTTCTTGCAACTGCATTTCCGGTCTTATTCCCAACCGCTTCAAATCCTTCCTTGAGTTTAATGTATCCTTCATTTTTCCTTCAATTGACATCAATGTTCCCAATACGGATTCGCATATATTTTTTTCAATATGCATAACATCAAGACTGTGCCGTAATTTTAACTTTGACCAATATGGAAGATCAAAAAATATACTCTTCTTAGTCCAATTCAACTCAGATGTAGCTCGTTTTCTCTTTCGTTGTTTTTTACCAAATTCATTACAACCAACATCTACAAATTGTGCAAGTAAATCTTTACCAGACAAATATGGTGGAGGTTGGCCCCATTCAACAGTACCATCAAAAATTTGTGAATTTTCCCGCCATCTATGATCACCAGGTAGAAATCGACGATGACCCATGAAACATAATTTCCTCCCGTAAGTGAGCCATTCAGATTTAGTATGTTTGTTACAAGTTGGACATGCCATGTTCCCCTTAGTACTCAAACCTGACAAGTTTCCATATGCTGGAAAATCATTTATTGTCCATAAAACGGCAGCATGCATCTTGAACGACTTGCATGTTGATGAATCAAATGTGACAACCCCATTCTCCCACAAATCTTTTAATTCTGCAATCAATGGCTGTAAATGTATGTCTATATCATTTCCTGGTGATCTCGGACCTGGAATGAGCAAACTCATCATGAAATATGGATCTTTCATACACTTTCACGGTGGTAGATTATACGGCATAAGTACGACTGGCCAAGTACTATGACTAGTACTCATGTCTCCAAACGGATTAAATCCATCTGTTGCCAACCCAAGTCTCACATTACGTGGTTCTTCTGCAAACCATGTATGCTCCTTATCAAATTCCTTCCACACTTGAGAGTCAGCAGGATGTGATAAAATATCATCGTTTCTAACTCTAGCTGATGAGTGCCATATCATGTCTGCAGCCGTTGCACGTGATATATATAATCGTTGTAATCTAGGTGTCAATGGAAAGTGGCGTACTACCTTTTGCGGCACATTTTGTTTGTCAGATGTCCATCTTGATTCGTGGCATATGGGACATCGTTCAACTGCTCGTTCTCTTGCCAAAATAATATGCAGTCATTCTTACATGCATGTATTACGTTGTAATCAAATCCAAGTCCTCATTTTAATTTTTTTGCTTCATAGAAGTTACGAGGAAGTGTATTATCTGATGGCAGTGCCTCCTTAAACAACTCGAGTAACATATTGACAGCCTTAATTGATAATCGGCACATTGATTTTATGTGAAGCAGTCTTACGGTAAATGACAACTTACTGTGTCTTCTGCATCCTGGATATAGTTCACGTTGTGACTCATTCCACAATCGTGCAAAAGTATTATGACCTCCATCATTTGAACTTGATGTGTCCGTGCCACCTTCATTCATAAACATTCCCGCAACGATGTCACCTAACATTTCTTCCATATCCTCATCATACTCATCTCCAACAACATCTGGTTGTACATCTTCATCGATCTCTTCTTCTTCATGTGGAGCATCGAATGAAGTTGGATATGGTTCCCCATGTAAGACCCAATCAGTATAACCCTTGTCAATACCTTTTAGAAACAGATGCTCTCTCACCAAGTCTATCTTATGAGAGCGCAAATTCCTACATTCTTTACATGGGCATCTAATACGTCCATCACTATCACATGTACCCAATGCAAACTCTAAAAATTTCTTAACACCTTCAGCATATACGTTGTAATTCTGACCCAAACGATCGCTAACTCGCATCCAACTCTTATCCATGCTGACTATCTTCATTATAAACAATCACGTGTGCATCAACAAACAAGCATGTATCATGTATCAATCAAGGAGCATGCCACCTTACACCGGGTAGTTGGTCCTATCCCATTCGGAATTGTAAGATCATAGTCGCAAACCTATCCTCTATAATATGTCACGCCCAACAAAATTTCGGCAGCATCTCCCCAATGTTCTCCAAATATGCTCGTCTGGTTGTGTGCACCGACTTGTTAATCGTCGATACAACATCACCGAAACTGCATATCTGGAGAACAAAGGATAAATCTGCCAAAATCTTAATGCTGGACGTATAACAGATATAGATCGATAGTTTGCGAGAATGATCTTACAATTCCAAACTGTCCACTCTGGACAATTCAAGAGTTATCAATCTTTCAATTAAGGCAGATTGATAACTCTCGAACGGGTCTAAGGCTAATATTGATGAACAAGCAATATATGATGGGACGAAATTTAACATGTATCAAACAAACAATGCAATATATGTTAATTAAGTATTTATGTTATTAAATAATTAGATAGTTGTTTTATATCTTTCAAAATATTTTGTCAATTATAACTATTTGTATTGTAATTAACAAGCATGTTAATAATTATAACTATTTGTATTGTAATTAACATTCATTTCATTAATTATAATTCGGAATTTATATTTTAATCAAATTCATTTGATTACTTTTAAGTTTTAAGTATTTAAGTATTATTAAATCCAGATTATTTGTATTTTATTTAAAATTCATTTTATTAATTCAAATATTAAGTATTTTTGTGTTATTAAAACAAAACAAATTGTATTAACCTATAGTTGAATAATTCAACATCATAAATAATTAAGTTTTGTAGCAAATCTTAGATGATTTGTAATTTAATTCATTCTCATTTGATTATTTGAATCTTTTAAGTATTATTAAATGTAGATTATAAATAATTAATTTTTAATTCAACTCATGCATTTAAAATGTTAATTATTTTAACACTGACCAACATAATGTTCAAACGGTGCTCGTCACCGTTCGATCTAAGGACATACGTTCGAACGGAACACGAATACCGTTCAAACGGATTACTTCCAGAAACCACTTGTCTTCAACCTCCGAAAACCCCAACATTTACAGTCCATATTACATCAAAAGATAGCAAACTATATGACGAACTCATGTAAGCAAACGAAAACACTTATATAAAAACTAAAATGAGGTCAAATTTAAGGAGAATACCTGATTTGGAGAGATAAAGTGGAAAATCCACCAAACGGTAAAAACAACCTCTTAATCCGAAAATATAAGTGATTGATAGGAGTTAGTAATATTTGAGGGCTAGATTGAAGAATAATGACGTTGGTTGGAAGAAAATGAGCATGGGAGTGATATTGAGTCGACTGGAACGAGTGCGAGATTGTGAGGTTCTGTCGTGTAAATGTAGAACATTTACGTTCGAACGGTTGTTTAATAAACGTTCGAACGTCAAATTGATTAGCGGGAAAAATTTCTCCCCCTTAATTTAACGTTCGAACGTGAAAATACACGTTCGAACGTTATATTATACGTTTGAACGGTTATATTAAACTGTTCAAACGTCAAATCGATTAGCGGGAAAAATTTTCCCGATAATTTAACGTTTGAACGTTAACATATACGTTCGAACGCTATGCGATGAACGTTTGAACGCCATTATTAAACCGTTCAAACGTTTAAGTTATATTGTTGCTTATTGTATTTTTTTTGCACTATACCTTGAAATATAATAACTTCTACATATACTATAGTTTAGAGACATAGTAATATAACTATATAATATATAATCAAACAAATATTATATAGTTTAGTAACATATATAGTATAAAATATCATATTACATCTAATATTATAGTCAAGTACATATATTAACCTATTATATATAACATATATATGGTACCATAGCATAGGGTTATATGCATCACATGCATATATATATAATGTTTAGTACTATTATATTATTATTATATTATTTAATAAATGGATATATATATTAATATATATAGTGTCATCTATACTAGTATATATATGTGATACTAGTTAATATCACACATAAGTTCGTGTATGTTATATAAATACATGAACATAGTTTCATGTATATAGTAGTCTATATTATATTAATTATATTATATAATATAACTTATACTATATACTATATAATATTCAATAGTATAATATATTTTAATTAAATATAATATAATATATACTATATATATATAAAATTATATATATAATACATAGTGTTTAATAATATATAAGTGCATTAAATATATTACATTTAATATATTTAACAGTTAAAATATATTATAATTGAATTAATTATTAAATAAAATATAATTAATACCGAATATTGCATTTAAATATTATTTATTATCATGAAAAACCGATTAATTAGGGAAGTGATTAATATTCAGTTAATATGTTCGAACGGTATAACTTACCGTTCGAACGGAGATGCATATATAAGCCCCCCATGTCACTTTCACCGGTGTTTACGTCTCCATTTCCTCCGTTCTAAGCCTCCAAACCGTCGATCTCCGCCGTTGAATGCCGTCTTCGCCGCCGTCAACAGTGCCCACTCAAAGCCTCTACCTCTAACTACCGGTATTTTTCATTTTTAAAGCATTTTACCGTTTAGATTTAGGTTTTTGATAGATTAATTGTTTAACTTAGCGTAAACCGATTTATACATCAAAATAATCGGTAGATTTGCATAAAACCATGTTAGGAACGTTTATTTAGGTTTCTATTGCATTTATTTTGGTCTAAAATCCAGGGAATCGAAGGATTCCATGGATTTCAATAGCCGAGTCGACTCGGCCTGGAATTCCGATCGACACGAAGATCGTTCGAACGCTATGCGTAGCGTTCGAACGATATAACATAACGGTCGAACGGTTTGTCTGTAACCGTTCGACCGTTACAGTAATACGTTCTGTGACGCCCCCAAATCCCCACGCCCGAACACGGGGAAATTGAGACGTCCGGATGGTGACAACCAGGGTCACCATCCCATCGACGGGTGCCGAGTGTGTGCAAGGCAACAGATGTGTACAGAGAAACACGCAGCGGATAACGAAAGTCATAACTAAGTACCAGAATTTTTCTTAACGTAATACAAGCTGTTTAAAACGTACATAGATAAAATATTACAAAACACAAATACAGTTTTAACAAATATATAAGATAGCATCAGTAACCCGGCGGAGCCGCATCCTCGGGCTCAGCCTCCTCCTCTTCGTCCTCTAACTCTGCACCAAAAGCTACGGAACCACGAATGGTACCGCAGGTAAGTAAAACCCAAACACTACCAGATAAAAACACATAAAACTCAAACAAGATGCATGAACCATGCCCAATGCACAAAGCCCATAAAACACCAGTTTTCCACACACGCCAAAAACCCCTTTGGCCCAAAAACACATCCTTTCCGAAAAAACACGCCAAAAGTCACATTTGGCCGCCAAAAGTCCATTTGGCCCAATATCTCGTCAGAAGTCCATCTGGCCCACGCCAAAAGTCCTATTTGGCCTCAAACCATTAACCAATTTTAACCGTATGCACCATAACCTCCCCTAGGGGTCATCCGCACACCCTGGCTCCAGTGTCACACCGTAGAGTACCACCACGCATGTGACACCTAACAAGCGATGCCCAGTTCCGCGCCCCGAGCGTGCGTAGCCAAGCATCCTCTAGCCCTCGCCAGCGAAGGGCCACGGAGTCGGTGAGTAGGGCGATGCCCGGTTCCGCGCCCGGTGCGTTCGTAGCCAAGCATCCCCTAGCCCCGCTCCCGTCATCGCTCTCGACAACTCAGGGGACATCACTCAGTTTATTCCGCTCCCGAGTGACCAGAGGAGCTCCACCGAGATAATAACCCATCCCGGCTTGGGCTCGTGATACACACGCACCCGCAATACACTTACGCCAATACACAGGCTTTTCACATAAATCCTCAAACACACGTGCATGCACCATGTAATGCCATAACAATGCATAATAAAATAATCCAACAATCATAAATCAAAAAAACAGGCAACTCCGTCCTCTATCCATCCGACCCCCGAAACTCCTCAGACTCAGTCCGGAATCAACAACCAACAACAGTAAATAATTGAATGAGCAATATATATTAAAATCTGAAAATAGGGTTTGGAAAATACTTACAGCGCTATATGGCAATTTTAGAAAACAAGCGGCGTTGCAAACGGCGGAAAAACAGCAACGTCACAGTGCAAATTCACTGTGGCCGTGGGTTTGAAAAACCCACTTTTGAACGGGGACAAACTAGGACACGAAATTGATAGGGAATGGTCTAGGGATGGTTGTGAAGCTATTGGAAGTGGTGGTTGGCCGTGGGTGGCGGCGGAATCGCCGGAAAATGGCCGGATTACCCAAAACGGAAAGCTAGCTCGTAGGAGCTGTTCCGGTGGTCGTTGGAGGCCGGAAATGGGTGGGTTAGGACGGCAAGGGACCGGTGATGAAGTGGTGAAGAAATGGTGGCCGGAGGTGGAGCGACGACGGCGGATCGGAGGAAAAACCGTGGAGGCTTTGGAGGGCTTTTCCGGCCAAACGGCCGGCCGGATGGGGGTGGTTTTCGGTGGGGAGGTGCGCCGGAGGTGGACGAACCGAACGCCGGTGGCTGTGTCGGCCACGCCGGTCGGCGGCGGCGGTCTGGGCTGAAAACAGCTCCGGCCGTGGGTGAGGAGAGAGAAGAGAGAGAAACCGGGGGGGGCTCGAGCGGGAAGAGGGAAGAAAAAAAAGAAAAGAAAGAAAAAAGAAAAAGGAAGGAAAAGAAAAGAAGGGAAAAAGAAAAAAAAAAAAAAAAAGAGAAAAGGAAAAAGATGTGAAAAGAAATGAGATCCAATCCTCACTCCGGGAAAACGAAACAAACCGCCGAAAAAGATTAAAAACCACAAAACAACTAAAAGAAATAAAACACAACATCAAATAAATTAAATTAAATTAAAAACTAATTTAAAATACATTAATTTAAAATAAATAAACCAATATATTAATTAAATTAAAAACCACCCTTCAGTGAAAATACACGTAAAAACGGGTCATCACACGTTCGAACGTATAACATAACGGTCGAACGGTTTGTCTGTAACCGTTCGACCGGTACATTAATCGTTCGAACGGTTTTTAATTTTATATTTATATTATTAATATTGATATTGAGAAATATATTTATTGTTGATAATGTTGTTCAGAATATCAAATATTATTAAATTGTTGTTTGTTTCAAACTACTGTAAATAGTTATTTATTGTATTTTTCTTGTTAATGTTATATATCTAGTTTGTAGTTATAAATTTCAGGTTAATTATAATGTCTACTTCTAGACCGGCACGTAAGCGACGCAATCTTGGTGAGAGTAGTAGTGGTCCAGTTCGGGAGAGGACAGTTTCACTGGAGCGACCAGTGAAGATTTCTGATTTTCAGAGTCTTCTCTGGGAGGGTCATTCATTGCCCTCAATATTCAGTGATCGTGGTTGGGGACCTATCTTGGATGAACGGGAGGAAGCATGGGAGCCAGTCTCCTACATTGACATTGTTGCTGAGTTCTATAGAGAACTCGGCAGTGCCAGCGCAGATGATTCTGGGGTCTACAGTATCACTGTCCGAGGAGTACCCGTTGTATTTTCACGAGATGGACTTGCTGAGCATCTCGGTATTCCTAGGCTGCCAGATGCATATCCGAATGTGGTGCCTAGAGAGTCTGATCCTTCAGTTGAAGCGGAGACAGCTGAGGAGGAGGCATCAGTTTATACTGATGAGGTCGATACCCTTGCTGATCACGAGGTGAGGGATTTGGTTGTCGGTCCAGATGCTCCACCGTATGACGGGACGAAGAGCATCAAACAGACAGATTTATCTTCTTTCTTTAAGATATTAAATTTGATAATTGCCAATAACATTGACCCTCGGCAGCACAAGACAGAAGTTGGCATTGATCGGATGAAATTTATGATACGGGTCGCTCGTGGCATTCCTATCGACTTGGTGGGGTATATATTCGATAGGATTCGATCAGAATCTCGGTACATTTCGATGGATATACTACCATTCGGAGTCCTGATCACCCGATATCTACTATGTGCTAGTGTTGTGTCAGATGTTGCTGAGCGTAAACGGGAGCCGATGGGACCGATAAACAGCACCACCCTCTCACGCAACACAGGACACTCGAGACTGCGTTTTCGTGCACATGTTCTAGAACCAGTTGATCCTCACAGAGATGCACAGCCGGGAGATCATGGAGTCTCAGCTGCAGCTGCAGAGACATCTACACGGGCCGAGGCATCAGTCCACAGTGTTACTCGTGAGGAGATGGCTGACATAGTGCGTGCAGCGATCAGCGAGCAGACATCAGCAGTGATCGATGCAGTGCGTATGGAGATCCATTCTGCTGTGTCTGAGCTTCATACAGAGTTTGCTGCCATGTCTGCGACTCAAGTCACCATCAGTACTCGACTGACACAAATAGAGGAACATATAGCTGCAGTCGAGGAAGTGTGCAAAGACTTGGGGTCTTAATTATTTTATGATATATTTTATTTATTTATTTCCTGTTTTTTGTATGGACAATATTTTGTGTTTTGTAAATACAAATTATAAGTATGAAATAGTATTGTTTTATATTTTCTAAACTAATTCTTAATTTAGATTATTCATATTATTTAATTAACCAATTTTTTATAATTATTAGTTAATCTAAATATAATTTGGCAAAAAATTTAAAAAATTAAAACCCTATCACCGTTCGACTGATTCAAATAACGTTTGAACGGTGAATATGCATCATTCGAACGGTTATTGTTTACCGTTCGAACGGTTTATCAATTTCCCTCCAAAATAATTTTGCCTATCGCGCCAATATTACGTTCAAACCGTAAAAATTAAACGTTCGAAGGTTTAATCATTAACGGTCGAACGGTTAACTTATTTGGGACAAAAAATTTCGTCCCTAGGAATAACGTTCGAATGCGTTCGAACGGTCTGGCTTAACCGTCGTCATTTTGGAACGAAATTCAAATTTCGTTCTAAATTCTCACTTTTTGAGACGATTTTCAATTCGTCCCAAACTAATTTCATCCCAAAAAATGTTTTTTGTTGTAGTGTATGCCTTCTTGTGATCTTCATATATAATACTAAGGTATCGATCAAATGGTCTGTATTTCTTTCCCCAAATTATATCAATCCGATAATTTTTCTTTCCAACTTGCACATAATAGTTCGGATCGATAATTAATGAATAATTGATCGAAACGCTGGGACAGACGTTGAAACGTCATAAATGAATATAAAGACGGACGTTTACGGGGGACAGGACAGCCATATATAATTGAGGGCCTGAGGCCATGATGGACCTCAATAACACGTGATCGAAAGCGAATTAACGGTGCCATGATTCCATTGTATCTGAAAAAGAAAAAAAGAGGAGTTTCAGATCATTTGGACCCCCACCGCGGCCCCGCGAGCGACAGCGGCCATACGCACACAAGATCTAAAAGTGTCAAGTGGGGTTTGTGCCTTAGCTTGTGGCCATCATACACTTGTACATATTATATACGTACATACATAAATGATGACGTACGCATTTATTACATACATACATTCATAAATACATTTACATACATGTATATAAATATATATATATATATATCTTATCTGGCCTTAGATATTCTGTGGTCCTTAATTTCTGTCTCTGCGATGAATCAATGCATGAAGGGATGGATGACGTTGCATGCGCTTGCCTGCCAAAGCTAAATTCACAGAAGAACCGTGCACCTCGCACATGCACGCAGATAGATATATATTTATGATATGGGCCTATGAAAAATTGTTTTGGACTCTATTTTGTTGGTATTACACCAAGCATGCACGAGACACCAAAATCGACTTGGTGTTGATTTTCTTTTTTGACATTTCAAACTTACGTGCCTGATCAATTATAAGGAGCCTACATAATGCTTTTTTGCTTGCACATTATATAAATATATTATATACACATGATATATATATATAATATGGGTGGTGCTAGTGTGCCGCCTAGCTTTGATCATTGGGCATGTTAGACAAACTTCTATTTCTATTTCTATTTTATTTTTATTTTTTAACATTTTTAAATATTTTTAAAAAATAAAAACATAAAAAAAATATTCTAATACACTAGAAGTCATTTCCTTAATTATTAAGTAAATATTTTTCCAAAAAATTAAATATATGAGTTGTTAAAATGAGGAGGCAAACGCAAGGGGCATACTAGCATTTTTCTATATATAAATATATACATATATATATATATATATATATAGAATTTCTCATATATTAAACAAGTAATATTGTTTTTTAGAGATCATAAATATATTATATGAGTCTTACAACTATTAATATTGTTTATATAAGATCGATTTTATAGTGTAAATCCTACATAAAAGTTTAATGTTGTATATATGATCTCTCCCTAAAGTAATGTACATTAATCCAAATTCTAGTTAATTTTTGGTTCTCCCATTAACAAGCTGTAAAGGATTACTGGATTAGTCCTCCACTCTACTTATAGATCAGTAGGTCTTTGTCAAATTAATAAGATGACTGACGTGGCAAACATATTTAGCCAAACGAATTAAGGAACAAATATATAAATGAAAGAGAGATCATAAAAAAACGTAAATGTTACTAGGATTCGGCAGTGGTGAAACTAGTAATTTTTGTTGAGGGATAACTTTTCTACCGAGACATATATATATATATATATATGTAAAATAAAAAGAAATTACAAAAAATTATAAAAAAATAATTAAATATAAAACTAAATCTTAATCATTTGCTATCTACACGTAGAAGCTAGTAGAATTATAAAAAAATGAAATTTAATATATGTTTTAGATTTTTGATGATAATGTTCAAGGAATAATATTTATTTATTAATATTTTGTAATAAAATATTTAAAATTTATTTTCATCATAGAAAATATCAAGTGATCTTTTAGAAGAATATATTTCATTCTAATATGTATGCTACTTTATCAAATTTCATGTAAAATTTAGATACTTTTGTGTCACATTAAGCATATAATGCTATTATTAGACCTGAAATAATTTTTTTCTTGTTTAATGAAGTTTAGAAGATAAAAACTTTAAACTATTTCTCATATAAACTATCAAACTAAAGCTTTTTTTTTTTTTTTTGTTTGCTTTCATGCATTCTATATTAAAAAACATAATATAGTATAACAAAAACCTAATATTAATAATTTTATTATTTCTTCTAAACTTAATTTTAATTTAATTTTGATGACGTCAAATCCTTGAAAATAGATAATATATTGAAATTATACAAAATTTTATCTAAGACTATACGCAAAAATTGGAGAGAGACATTTTTTTATATATTAAAATTTAAAAAATTTTAAAGAGCATATGAAAATTATAAATTTTTAAATTTTTTTTAATATATAGAATTATAACTAAAATCTAGAGGAGATATTTTAATTTTAATAAATATTACTCATCATTCTACACCATACATTTTATATATTTTAATATTATTTTTTATTTTTATTTTATTTTATTATTGATAAAATAATTGATTTATTCTACCTATCATCTATATATATTATATATTTATTATGAAAAAATGAAAATATATATGTATACGAATAATAAGTAAAATTATTTTTAAATTTGGGTAGGGCAGGCCACCGTTCTTGCGTACATTAGAACGTACACCAATAATGCTAGTCGATGCATGGTGGGCTCAACGAGATAACCCTTGAGCTTGTTAGTGTCGGTACAAGCACGCTTGAAAGTGCTCAATCATTCCCGAAGAACACGGACATATATTTTGTTTGTGCCCTCTATTTGGCGTTTTCGTTTTGTTTTTCTGTTTTCTTGGAAGGAATGTGGGAGTGGCCAATTTTCCAGGAGGTGCATGCATTCATGCAAAGCTCCAAAAAAGGGGAATGCCGAGAATTACAATATGTTGGTAATTTTATTCACCACGTTATCTCATTTTTATCTTAATTTAATAATGAAGTGATATTAAACATCAATCTTTATGTATATATATATATTTAAAATAAAAATCATCTAAGAGTAATAAAAATACTATTCTTTATATAATAAAATAAAAATATAACAAAAATATAATATATAATATTATTTTTATTTATTTAATTACATATTTGAGCTGACGAGATCGAGAGCCAGCCCATGATGTCAAGCAAGCACTTGGTGGGCTAATGATAATTAAGATATCCTTTGGTTATATATATAAAAAGAGATTAAATAATATTAAAGTTAAATAAAATATTATTAAAATATAATTTTTATTTTAAAATATTAAATTATTTATTATATTTTATATAAAAATTTAAAAAAATTATAATTTTTAAATCAGATAATTTACTAAAAAAATTGCAGGGCTAAGCCTATAGGTAATGCCACTTGAAAAAGCACCCGATCATTTCTCATGTTGCCATCTTGATTGGACATCTTTTTTTGGGATTCCCGGAGTGGTGCGGTTCTCTCTTTCTAAACTTCAGACACAAATTTCTAGGTTAATCAAAATTTTCTAAATTTTATGAAACAAATTAATTGAAACTTCTTGCGTTTTCTAAAAGCATCTTCTCTGGTTTAGTTAAATTGATTTTTAAAATTTAGTTAATATTATACTTTTTATATTTATTTATTTTATTTAAATTTAATTTCTATATTAGATTAGTTATTTACTATTTATATAATAATAAAATATTATTAAATTAATAATATTTTATTTAATTTATTTGTATCACATTTTATTCTAATTAAAAATAATAACTACCAATTTAATATTAATAATAACTATATTCTAAAATCTCAATTAAAAATCATACTTTCAAAAGTCATTCAATGTTAATAACTAAAAATTGAGATTAAACTCATCTAAAATTCTATTTAAGTTTCTAAATTACTAATCTAATATCTAACAACATACTCAATCCAATGTAGTGAATTCAATAAAAAATTAATATTTTAATATTTAGTGAATCGACCATAGTCCTCTATCTTTAACCAACTACTATAGTAGAAATTTAAATTATTTTAGATATGCTCAATTTAATGTGAGATTTTTTAACATAGATTATGTAAATTTTGGCCAACCTTCTCATTTGGCCAAGCCAATAAAGATACTTTAAGTAAAAAATACATATTTCTTTAATTAAGGTTGGGTTTGGATAGTGAGATAAAATAAGATGATTTTAAATAAAAGTTAAAAGTTAAATTAAATATTATTAAAAAATATATTTTTTAATATTATTATATTTTGATATTTGAAAAAGTCGAATTGTTTATTATATTTTGTATAAAAATTTGAAAAAATTGTGATGATGAAATAAGATGAAATACTTTCATTATCCAAACGGCTCTGAATAAGTTTTTCCCCTATATTGGCTAGGTCACAACTTTGACAACAAAATGGTTTAAATTTGAAAGTCATTTAATGAGATACTTACTCGTTTGAATACACAGTTCAGATGATATGAGATGAGATATTTTGAATATTAATAAAATTTTTTAGTTAAAATGAGATTAAATAGTTTGTAAAAAAATGTGTGTTTGGATTGTGAGATAAGATGAGATAGCTTTTAATTTTTGAGATTTGAAAAAAAGCGTGAGTCCCACTATTTTAATTTCCAGCTGAATTGTGTATTGTTCATGCAATGTTAATGTTAGATTTTAAATTATTCATATACTGTTTACTGTAAATTTTTACTGTTCATTACTATTTATTTAAGTGAATATTTTTCAATTTAAAGATAAAATATAATGTGTTTGAATTGAAAAAACATATCATCTATACCGTGTATCGTGTTTGGGCCTTATACAATACTATATATATGTATATACACTACTAGGCTTTAAAATAATGGCCTTGAAAGGTTTGAGCCAATAACACGTTAAAGAATAAAATGAGTTGCCTAAATGACTAACATAAGAGGGGGATGAATTGAGTTGTATTAAAAAAAAATTATAAATTAAATATATAATATAAAATATAAACAAAATATGAAATAACAATAAATATAAAGAGTAGGGGTAAGAGAGAAGCAAACTCAGTATGTTAACGAGGTTCGGCCCCATTGTCTACGTCCTCACCTCAAGCTATCTATTTAGAATTCTCAAATTCACTATTCAATCTCTTTTAGGTAGAGATAGGAACCTATTAATCTCTTTATGTTAATGCTTTATGATAAAATATTAATTTTGAACTTTAATCCTAATTTCGAATTTTTAAGAGATTTACAATATTACTCTATGATTTTAATGTGAACTTATTCTCTTCTTACTCATGCTTGTTTCTTTGATGAGTTTGACTCTACTGTGTAGACAACTTGAGTTTGAAACTTCTTTATTATTTGAATTCAGTTGTTATAATCAAAATCTATGTATAGATATATAATTACACAAAATTTGAAACTTTAAGTTCAACAAAAGGCAAGCATTTACCCATGTATAATAAACTAGATCAAGTTAAGTTATACAACAGAATAATATTTCAAATAATGATAGATTTATTATCTCTTATTATCGACTTATTATTCATTTTATTTTTATTTAATAGTTAAGAAAATTACTATTAATAAAGTTGTATATATATTTTTTATTTTTTCTTAATAATTAAAGATATAAAAAAATACTTATAAGAAAAAAATAAAAATTTGAAATACATTATAAAATAATAAATAAATAATAAACCAATCATTAAATATATTCCGGCAGTGCAGATCGAACATTAATATAAGAAATTAAATATCCCGACCGTCCTGTCACGTCTTTCAATAATCGAGTAGATTTATTATGTATTGTTATAAAACTATCGAAAAGGAAAGAGAAAGATAGATTTATTATAAAACTTTCTAAAAGGAGAGAGAGAGATAGAGCTCAGAGAAGTTATGAAACTTATGAATTTCTTAAAGAATTCAACGATATATATAGGCGTACAAAGGGAACTATACTAGCTTACTATGTAGTACTATGCTGGCACTGTGCATATGTCAGCCATTCACTATGCTAGTTACTATGCAGTACTATGCTGGCACTATGTTAGCACTATGCACTTGACTACTAGATAAATGTGGTCATACAATTCAAGATAGTTTATAACACTTCCCCTTTGGATGACCATATTTAAAGAATATGCCTCGTTAAAACCTTGCCAAGGAAAAACCCTGTGGGAAAAAACCAATGGCGAAGGAAAAAGAGTACAGTATTCATGTGTATCGCCGAGTGCTTTAGGATTGCCTCATTAAAACCTTGCAAAGGAAAACCCAGTGGGATAAAACCTTAGCGAAGGAAAAAGAGTACAATCAGCACAAGTCTTCAAGACATTACTTCCCCTGAAAAGTGCATGATAACAGGTCTTCAAACCTCCGCATTCCAATGTTCTGCATAATCTTCTTAAATGTTGAGTTGGTAGTGCATGATAATAGGTCTTCAAACCTCCGCATTCCAATGTTCTGCATAATCTTCTTAAATGTTGAAGTTGGTAATGCTTTAGTGAATAAATCTGCCAAATTTTTACTTGACCGTACCTTTTTGATATCAATTTCAACTTTCTTCTCATGAATTGCAATGATCTTATTGTGTGTATCTGAAAAATAAATCGCATATGTACATCCAACTAACTGTGGAATCCATGTTGATAAAATAATCTCAACTGGATCTTTCTGCTCATCACTACTCTTCTAGAGTTGTACTCTTCTGGAGTTCTTGTAAATAACACAGTTAGTGGAGAATTCATCAACATTAAACCGCTAACCTCATTTTTTAATAAAAACGGTGGCCAGCCTTTTAAGATCAGACAAGCACCGCGGATTTTCAACTCCTCTGTAGGTGTCAGGCGTGCTGTCAGGCACCGCAGCTGTCAGGCGTGTTGTCAGGCGCCGCAGAGCTATGAAGCTATATTCCATCTCTTTTCTCTTACTTCACGAGAGATGCTGTATCATAATTTGCTCTATAAAAGAGATATTCAGCTCATCTTCATTCGCATCTCATCTTCTTCACTTTTTTGTAATTATACTGCATTTTTATTCTACAATTTCTTTTTGCATTGTTATCCTGCAATCTCTCTTGCAATGGCTCAGCAATCTTCTCAGGGTCAATATATGAGGTATTCGGCACCTCGTTCATCAGCTGTTCCTGCTTCTACCACAGGTGCTATCATGCAATATAATGATCTGACTCGTAGGGCAGATAATGAAGCTATCTATGAGCTTGTGAGTCTCGGTACCTGATACTCATCATCCATTGTTGCATTTTCTCAGCGACTGCAATCCAGAACTTGTGGAGTTGACGATCTCCATGAGAATATTGCTATACTTCAGCGACTTCTTCTGGAATCCAACATGAAGATAGAATCAATAAAGAAAGAGAATATGAATTTAAAATCATTGCTTAAATCTTCTTTTCGATTGCCCACCCCTTTAGATAGGGATGCTATGCAGATTCTTGAAGAACAAGAGCGTTTGAAGAATGAGGCAAAGTGTCTCAAATTTTTGTAATTCTTGCTTCAAGATAATAAAATAATATTTCACAAATATTCATATTTGTGTTTCTATCTTTTGGTAGATGTTTTGTGTGCTCCCTTTTATTTCTTCTTTAATAATGCACACTTCATATCAAACCCATAATATGAATCTGAAATACTAATTGTATTAAAAGATGGTATTTCATGACTAATAACATCATCCATCTTTCCCTTGAAGCCGCAAGGGTTTCAGATTTATATTTCAAATATGTGCAGTTTTTATGAGCTCTTCTGGAACCTCAATGACATTTAAATCATATATATAAACTGCAATAATAGCTTATTTTCATTTGCGTTTGGATTGCTTTAGATTATATAAGGATCTTTGAAACTTGATAGAATACATATTTCCAGATGTATTCATATTAGAAGCTTCAGACATTTTCTATCCTTCAGGGATTTTCATATATATATCATAATCCAATGATCCATATAAATATGCAGTTAATCATGCATATCCAAACTCTCGATAACTTTCAAGCTAATAAAAATCTTAATATGATTTCAACCACTTTAAAATCATATCAATATTGTTTCTTCGAGAAACTAACTTGTGATTTCTATATCACATTTTCATATTAAAAGCTTCAGGCTTTTTATATCATGTATATAAATATCCACTGATATTTAACAAAAATCACATCTTTAGATGTTTGGACTTCAAGTCCATATTTATCACATTTTACTTAGTGATATCAATTCTGCAGGAATTGAGAAACTGACTCGTGATTTATATATCACATTTTTATTTCCTTTCCATAAATACCCACTGACATTCAACAAGTATCATCTCTTTAGGTGTTTGGACTATAAGTCCCGATGCATCATATTTTACTAGTGAATCAATTCTGCAGGAATTGTTTCTTTCAAATATTGGCCAATATTTTATGTCGGTATTCTTCGACGGTTCTTGATTCACTTTCTCCATTACTTCTGGTAATGTCAATTGCCATCTTATATGGAAATACGTTGTCGACAACGATTTTATTTCTATCCATAATTTCTGCATTATTCATGAAATGTAACGAGATCTCGTTATTTTCAGGTACCTGTCCCTCTTCAAGGGAAGACATTTTCATGAAAAACCTCTTCAGAAGGCACTCTTCAAGAGTTTATATAGGAGAATTTTATACAAAGAATTTGGATGGACTTTATTGTTTGTTTTGTGGATATGGCCTCTTCAGGAGCACCAAATTATTTGTGTCTTTCTCTTTTGAGATACTCTATCTTTTGTATCGATAAGTCTCACATGCCTTTATACATGTTTTTAGACTGCTGAATTTCTTAATTGTCCTACAGGGACTTCAATCCTCGCTGGGATTTTAGCAGCTAGAATATGAGACATTTTTATCTTATTGCATCCAAAATTTAATTATCATCTGAACTTCTGGTTCACATATGATAATCAAGATAACGTTGAATAATTTCATCTTATTTGCTTCAAGCAAATTTTTCTTTTCACTTCTGGTGGTAAGACTTTATAGTAAAAGAATCTTCTGGTTCTTTTATGGACGTCCATATGAAAATCATTCGACTTATCGTAATTGATTTTGGATGATCAAGATAACCATGAAAAGATATAAATATTTTGAATCATATCACCTTTTGATGCATCATAATATTTGATTCAATAATTTGTATAATATCATCTCAAAGAGAAAGCTTACAGCTTTTCCAATACGAGCTTCTGTCCCGAAAAGATATTCATTATCACATCCAATCTCTTAGTTTCTTTGAATGAAACGCATTATTCTTTTCACTTCAGGGAATAGAATTATATAAATTCATTATTATTCACTTCAGGGAATGATGTAGATCTAGTAAGACGTGAATAATGATTCTTATTAAAAGCTCATTATTTTGTTCAGTCACTGAAAGACCTGATACAAATTTATAATATATTGTGAACGTTTATATTTTATATTGTTACTTCAGAAGCATACTCGATATTGCTACTTCAGGAGCACATTCGAGACGTTCATTCAAATATATATTCTTTCCACAATTTCAATTATGCAACTTCAGGTGCATAAATCATAATGAGCTTTTGGTACAAGTATCACTCATATGAGATACTCAATAAAATTATTGATTTAGGGTGATCCTTCAGGGATGCTCCATTTCCATTCTCAGATAAATCATATCATCAATAATTTATAACAAGTATAAATAAATAAAACTTTTATTACTACAAAACATTGTAGAATATAAAAATATTTTATAATAAGATAAAGGAAATACATTAATTAAAAAGGAATACTTTCATGATCAACTCTACCACTAGAATCCTCAAAGAAATCAGAAACATCAAGACTTGTAATATCTTCTCCATCTATAGAATCTAAAGCATATGATGGTTCAGTAAAATTTGTTTCAAATTTCTTTGTTTTTTCTTTTATAGAAGATTGATATAAGTCAACCAAGTGCTTATCTGTACGACAGATACGAGCCCAATGTTCAGTCATACCACATCTATGGCATCCATCTTCATCTTTCTTTAAAAATTTGTTTTGGGGACCTTTGCCCTTCTCTGAGTTGAACCACTTCTGGTGGTACGGTGTATATCTATTATTGTCCCTTTTAGTGTGGTCACTTCTAGGACCTCTACTTCCATAGTTTTTCCTACCACGTCCATGCCCTCGTTTTCTTTGAAAAGATGCACCATTCGCTTCTGGGAATGATGTAAATCTAGTACCATTCACTTCAGGAAATGATATAGAACCAGTAGGACGTGACTGGTGATTTCTTAACAAAAGCTCATTATTTTGCTCAGCTAATAGAAGACAAGATATAAGTTCAGAATATTTTTTGAACTTTCGCTCTCGATACTGCTGCTGCAGGAGCACATTCAAGGCATGAAAAGTAGCATATGTCTTCTCTAACAAGTCATCATCAGTGACTTTTTCACCACATAATTTCAATAGCGAGCTAATTTTAAAGAGTGCAGAGTTATACTCACTAACACTCTTGAAGTCTTGCAACCTCAGGTGCATCCAATCATGACGAGCTTTTGGGAGGATTACAGTTTTCTGGTGTTCATATCTCTCCCTTAAATCATTCCATGAAATAAGTGGATCTTTCACCGTTAGATACTCAGTTTTTAATTCTTCATGAAGATGGTGCCGAAGGAAAATCATTGCTTTAGCACGGTCCTGCAGGGACCCTTGATTTCCTTCTTTAATTGTATCTCTTAGGTTCATCGCATCCAGATGGATCTCAGCATCAAGGATCCAAGATAAATAATTTTTCCCAGAAATGTCAAGAGCAACGAATTTCAATTTTGTAAGATTTGACATTTTTTACATATATAAATCAAGAATATAAAAATATATTGAAAAACTTACTTGAAATAGAGGACTATTAGCTTCAAGATCGTCAGAACTTTCGTACTGATAACGTGTTATAAAACTATCGAAAAGGAAAGATAGAGATAGATTTATTATAAAACTTTCTAAAAGGAGAGAGAGAGAGATAGAACTCAGAGAAGTTATGAAACTTATGAATTTCTTAAAGAATTCAACGATATATATAGGCGTACAAAGGGAACTATGCTAGCTTACTATGCAGTACTATGCTGGCACTGTGCATATGTCGGCCATTCACTATGCTAGTTACTATGCAGTACTATGCTGGCACTATGCTAGCACTATACACTTGACGACTAGATAAATGTGATCATACAATTCAAGATAATTTATAACATATATATATATATACATATATATATATATATAACTAATAACTTTATTAAATCAGCACGAGATATGAACAGTAATTTTATCTCTTATCTTTTCCCTGAATATGTCCCTCGTTTTGTCATCACGTGCCCATTTTGTTCTTGTATGTCAGTCCTGCCTTTTCTTCTCTCGTTCTTGCCGACTGTGTAAACTCTATTTCTACTAGTTTTAACTTGTCTCTCACGGCTTTCTGCAGTCCATTATTTTTTCATTGTTTTATTCCTGATTTTATGAACAAATTCAATTTTTATTTCTAGTTTTCCTTTGCTGACTAACTATATTGTCTTCTGTTTAGAAAAAAAAAAAAAAAAAAAAAACTATATTACCTTTTACATTTATGAAGTTTATCCCTTCCTTCACAAAGTTCAAAAGTCCTAAAGCCCATTGCCACAAGATCAACTACAACAAAGCCCATCAAGGAAGAACATGACTCTGCTGCTATAAAGGACCACTCTGTCAACACTGCAGCAGCAGAGCAAGGTGCAGTTCACTGGTGCAGCCACTACACTGCAAAAGCACTGTCAGCAGCCACCACATTGAGGCGTGAGTGAACTGCAGCCTACCTTATTACAAAGTGATCGTGCTAGTGTTTGTGCTACTGATGTACATTCTGATTGTGTACTGAAAATAGACACCTATATGTCTTATACTTTTCCTTTTGTTCTCTATATATATAGAAAGAATGTAAAGCAACAATTAATTAAATAAAAAGTGCAGAATTTTCTTCACCTCACGAGTTGTCTGTCTTCTCTCATTCCTTTTCCCACCTTCCTTCTTCCCAAGTTGAAAATTCTAACATGGTATCAGAGCGGGTCTGACCTGGATTTTTTCATTTCTATCATCAATCATCATTCCTTTATACTTCCCTTACCACTCTGTCTGTAACTCACTGCTTCCATGGCTGAAGCAAGCCCACAACAGCAGCCTCCTTCTCCATCTGAGGATCCCAACAGCCCCTTTTATTTGCACCACAGTGATAGTGCCAACACTGTGGTGGTCACACCTCACCTCATAGGGCCTAACTACCTCTCTTGGCATCGCTCATTCACCTTAGCTATTTCAATCAAGAACAAACTTGGTTTTTTGGATGGAACCATTGAGACCCCTGCACTTACCAGCACCCTCTATGTTCCTTGGCTCCGCTGCAACAACTTAATCCTATCTTGGATTCTCAACTCAATCTCAAAAGAAATTGCATCAAATGTTCTATATGTGAGCTCAGCCAAAGAAGTTTGGGTAAAGCTTAAAGCTAGGTTTGCACAACCTGACAATGTGCGCATCTTCCAACTGCAACAACAACTGGGATCTATCACTCAAGGATCACAATCTGTGAGTGATTATTTTACCCAACTTAATGCAGTGTGGGAAGAGTTGCACAACTATAGACCATTACCCCATTGTTCATGTGGCCTATGTACTTGTAAGATCTTAGAATCTGTAGGAGAAGTCCAACAAACAGATTCGATCTTCAAATTCCTAATGGGACTAAATGATACTTATGATGCCATCAGAGGACAGATCATCCTCATGAGCCCCATACCCTCATTAGATAGAGTGTTTTCCCTAATCTTGCAGGAGGAAAGACAAAGGCAAGCTAGATCCCTTGCGATGCCTCAAAATGAATCATCAGTACTAGCAGCTTACCATAGTCAAGCCAAAAAGAAAGACATTACCTGCTATCATTGTGGAAAGATAGGCCATACAAGGGAGAAATGCTATCGATTGGTTGGGTTCCCATCCAACTTCAAATTCACCAAGTCCAAACCTAGCTACTCAAATGCTGGACCAAACACTCACTCATTAAACCAGGTTACTGCTCAAAGCCAAGAAAACAGCACCTTGAGTGTCCCACAACTTCCCTTGACTGAGGCACAAATTCAACAGATAGCTGCCCTTCTCAATGCTCAGACATCTCAGCTCAACTTGAAGGAGAGGAACCTGACCTCCCATTCTGGCACCAACCTCCAAACAGCAACAGATACCAAGTCTCCCAGCCATCACTCCTCCAACATGGCAGGTATAATCCCTCACACAGAATCTGTCCAACAAGCATACCTTCATTTTTCTGCAAAACACAATAAAAAAGCATGCTCACAATGGATCCTTGACACTGGAGCCACAGACCACATGGTCTGCTCCACCTCACTGCTCACCACCATCACTTCTGAGAAGCAAACTCAAGTGCACCTCCCAAACAAAACTCAGGCTAAAGTGACACACATAGGCACTGTCAAAATTTCAGATAGACTCACTCTACAAAATGTCCTATGTGTGCCTAGTTTCACCTTTAATCTTATATCTGCCAGTAAGCTCACCCAAGATTCTTCTCTTTGCCTCATTTTTCTTGAAAAATCTTGCCTCATACAGGACCTATCTTCATGGATGACGATTGGTCTTGCTGAAGTTTCCAATGGACTGTATTTCCTCAGACCTCAATCCCCTTCCTGCCATGCTGTCCAAGGTCCTCCATCAATCACAGAATCTTCCAGTCAACACACCAACAATGAAGACTCGAGCTCTAACCAGCAACAAAACTTTGATCTATGGCATTTTAGATTAGGACATGTACCTCACCAAAGGATGAATGTTATTCAAACTCATGTCCCTAGTGTAAAATGTAATAGTGATATGCAATGCACAATCTGTCATTTGGCTAAACAAAAGAGAAAACCTTTCCATTTAAGCTCCATTTCTACATCTACTCCATTTGAATTAATTCACTGTGACATTTGGGGGCCCTACTCCTGTCCTTCCATTCAAGGACATCAATATTTCCTAACCATTGTGGATGATAAGACTCGGGTCACTTGGATTTACTTGATGAAGTTCAAATCTGAAACAAGAAATATCCTACAGAATTTTATCCACATGGTTCAGAATCAATTTGATGCCAAAATTAAACAAATAAGGTCTGATAATGGATTAGAATTTCAGATGACAGATTTCTACCACTCACAAGGCATTTTACACCAAAGAACTTGCATATACACCCCTCAACAAAATGGAGTAGTAGAGAGGAAACATCAACACATCCTCTCTACTGCTAGAGCCCTCCTTTTTCAAGCCTCCCTTCCACTCAAATTTTGGGGAGATGCTGTATTGACTGCAGCTCATCTCATCAATAGAATCCCCACACCTGTCCTCAACAATAAATCTCCATATCAAACCCTCTTCTCATCCATTCCCTCATATTCTCACTTAAAGGTCTTTGGATGTCTATGCTTTGCATCTACTATCAAGAGCCATAGAAATAAGCTAGATCCTCGAGAGGAAACATCAACACATCCTCTCTACTGCTAGAGCCCTCCTTTTTCAAGCCTCCCTTCCACTCAAATTTTGGGGAGATGCTGTATTGACTGCAGCTCATCTCATCAATAGAATCCCCACACCTGTCCTCAACAATAAATCTCCATATCAAACCCTCTTCTCATCCATTCCCTCATATTCTCACTTAAAGGTCTTTGGATGTCTATGCTTTGCATCTACTATCAAGAGCCATAGAAATAAGCTAGATCCTCGAGCAAGAAGATGCATTTTCATAGGTTACCCTTCTGGAGTCAAAGGATATAAAGTCTATGATCTTGAAGATCATTCTTGTTTTGTTTCAAGGGATGTAGTCTTTTATGAGTCACTCTTCCCTTTTCAGCAACAAACTGCACATGTCATCCCCCCACATCACAACCTGGTCCTTCCAACGCCTCTACCAGAACCCATCTCTTCTCCTTTCCCATCTCAACATTTCACTCCCTCAACCCCTACTGAAAACAATACAAATAACCTTGACTCACATGATTCTGAAATTGACCTGCCTGCCCTCTCTCCACCTCACACACAGTCACCTCCCTCTCCAATACCAAACATAACCCCTATCCCTCTTAGGAGATCTGATAGAGCTCGACACCCACCTGCTTACCTCCATGATTACCAATGCCAGATAGCTCACACCAATCCATCCTCACACCAACTTTACAACACCACTGCACACCCTCTCCATCAATACCTCTCTTACAAAAACCTGTCCCCTCATCATCAATCCTTTGCTCTCTCCCTCTCTCTACTTCGAGAACCTCAAACATACCAAGAAGCTGTTAAGTCTGAGTATTGGCAAGATGCCATGAAAGCTGAACTAAAAGCCTTAGAAGATAATGGGACTTGGACTGTTACTATCTTACCTGAAGGAAAAAGGGCAGTTGGATGCAAGTATGTCTATAAAATCAAGCTCAATTCTGATGGCACCATAGAAAGACCTAAAGCTAGACTAGTGGCAAAAGGCTACACTCAAAGAGAAGGATTTGACTACCAAGAAACTTTCAGCCCAGTTGCAAAACTCACAACTGTCCGAGTGTTTCTTGCCTTAGCAGCCACCCTTAATTGGCACTTTTATCAATTAGATGTGCATAATGCCTTCCTCCATGGGCAATTAGATGAGGAAATTTATATGGAAATGCCTCCTGGTTATCACAGTAAGGGGGAGTCCATCAAACAAGGAAAATTGGTTTGCAAACTCCACAAGTCACTCTATGGACTCAAGCAAGCCTCTAGACAATGGCATTCAAGATTTTCTGACTCACTTGTTTCCATTGGATTCCAACCCTCAAAATCAGATTACTCTCTCTTCACTAGAAACAATGAGGATGGCTTCATAGCCTTACTTGTCTATGTTGATGACATAGTCATAGGTAGTTCCAACATCAAGGCAATTGACAAGGTAAAGGCCCACTTACACTCTCAATTCAAAATTAAAGATCTTGGCATCCTTAAATATTTCTTGGGCTTAGAAATTGCAAGGTCAAATGATGGGATTCACTTGTGCCAAAGAAAATACAGCTTAGAAATCTTGAAAGATGCAGGACTCCTTGGGTGCAAACCAGCAAATACACCCATTGAGACAAATCATAAACTCTCACACTCACATTCAGATTCATTGAGTGATCCCACAAGCTACAGAAGACTTGTAGGAAGATTGATCTACCTCAACATAACCAGACCCGACATCACTTATGCAGTAAGTATACTTAGTCAGTTCATGGACAGACCAAGTGAGGTGCACATGCAAGCTGCCCATCGAGTTTTGAGATATGTTAAAGGGTCAATAGGACAAGGTTTATTCTTTTCCTGCCACTCAGATCTACACATCAAGGCCTTTAGTGATTCAGATTGGGCAGCCTGCCCAGAGACAAGGAGGTCCATAACAGGTTTCTGTGTTTTCATTGGTAATTCCTTGGTCAGTTGGAAGTCAAAGAAACAAGCAACCATCTCACGCTCATCTGCAGAGGCAGAATATCGAGCTCTAGCTTACACAAGCTGTGAATTAGTTTGGTTGATTTCTTTGCTAAAGTGTTTTAATGTTATGCACACTGAGCCTGCCACCCTCTACTGTGATAACCAGTCTGCCTTACACATAACCAAGAACCCAGTTTTCCATGAAAGAACCAAGCACATCGAATTGGATTGCCATTTTGTGAGAGAAAAGGTGTTGGCCAAGGTTATCACTCCTCTACATGTTGCCTCAAGATTCCAACTTGCAGACATTTTTACTAAAGCACTAAGCACTACAAGTTTTCAGTTTCTATTGTCCAAGATGGGCATCTTGAACATCTATGCCCATCTTGAGGGGGAGTCACAAAGTTCAAAAGTCCTAAAGCCCATTGCCACAAGATCAACTACAACAAAGCCCATCAAGGAAGAACATGACTCTGCTGCTATAAAGGACCACTCTGTCAACACTGCAGCAGCAGAGCAAGGTGCAGTTCACTGGTGCAGCCACTACACTGCAAAAGCACTGTCAGCAGCCACCACATTGAGGCGTGAGTGAACTGCAGCCTACCTTATTACAAAGTGATCGTGCTAGTGTTTGTGCTACTGATGTACATTCTGATTGTGTACTGAAAATAGACACCTATCTGTCTTATACTTTTCCTTTTGTTCTCTATATATATAGAAAGAATGTAAAGCAACAATTAATTAAATAAAAAGTGCAGAATTTTCTTCACCTCACGAGTTGTCTGTCTTCTCTCATTCCTTTTCCCACCTTCCTTCTTCCCAAGTTGAAAATTCTAACATTCCTTTCACCGACTGAAACTTTGTCAATCCTAATATATTTCTTCGTCTTCTCATATTTTCTATTTCTCACTTTTTCACATAAAATTCTCGGTATGTTTGGAATTGCTCTTCATCCTTCTGAATCTCTACATTTCGTGAGTATACTTTTTCTTCTTTCTTTCTCTCATTTGAAGATGTTCGAATTTCTACACTATAATCAAATAGATTATACGCATATGCATGATAGAAAATAAAACCAAAACAGAATCAGCAAGATGTTTGAATTTCGATAACTTCACTAAGAAAAAATCATAATCATATACATGAAATCAAACCAAATCTATACACAATATGTAATACATGCGTAGATCTTAAAAAAAAAAAAAAAACTGTAATACATCTGCTTTTCTTTTCTTGAATTATCTTTTCACTGTAATGGGTTCAGAGTGCCTGTATCTTTGATGCTCTCCTAGGATAAATGCCTGTTTCGTGTGACCAACATGAAGTTATGAGTACTTGTTACGTTGAAATCAAATATAGGATAGAGAAAGTTGTGTCACTATTAACCCATACATTGAAATGTGACAAAAATGATGGATTCTTTTTTTTCTGAATTTTTTTTTAGTACAATGTATGCACTATGATTTTCTGAACTAATTTTGTTATATAACTCCTTTAATTTATTGATGTATGAAAAAAAAAAAAAAAAAAAAAAAGAATCCACGTGTTACCCTTCTGCAATTTGGCATTCTTGCCTATTATCGTGGAGAAAGAATACTTATGAGTACCAAAAGAAAACTTATGAGTACCATTATTTATTTGCAGTGCGACTATCAACTCATTGTTATCGTGGAATGGGGTTCTCAAATCTATAGCAAGCACTTTAATTGGAGTGAGCCCAGAATTTTAAATTGCATTATATATATACCCTATGTTTCTATATGGGTGGAGAGGACAATCCCATTCAGTTGGTTCCGTATCTTGTTAATATCAAGTGCTATCATCTTGGAGACAGAATTGGTTCTACATTTCCTATTGCAGAGTGTTAAATATCCAGTTACTTCCCTGCATAGCCATGAGTTATATGTGTGAGAATATATATATATATATATAAATCAATAAAAAGTTTGGTAGAGTGTGAGAAAAACTTGCAATGATCGTCATAAACGTTTGTGATTATCTTCTATATTTTTTCCCCCCTTTTAGATAGGTAGCTATCTTATGCATCTGGTGTACTTAAGCTGCGCGTTTTGTTCTTTTTGATAAATAATCTATGCAAAGAACCATTAATTTCCGGGATTTACATAGGTTTTGATATGACGAAACCTTAAGGAACTAAACACGCCATTGATATATCATGTACTGTGTTGGGCTTATTGACAAAGCATGATACTGCATTTTCTACTTTCTAATATCAACCATTATTTTTTATTCTCAGCACTACAAATTGGCATGGATTCATGCTGATTTGTCATTCAATTTTTTTGCCCTTATATTTGGTACTTAACATCTAGGGAATTTGGTTTCTGGGATCCTTCAGGATGCCCAAATGCATCTAACTTGGATCCTTTTTCTTATCTTTTTCCTTTTTACTAATTTAAATTAACCCGAATTAAATAAAAGAGTCCTAGGGCAGTTTTCCCTTTAGACAGAATTGTCACATTGCTTGTAAATTATATTTTTTTACTTCATACAAATAATTTCTTCTCCATATCATTTTATCTTTTTGAAATTTTCGAGCAAGCATTTTTCAGTTATAGTCAATCAATTGGTTTAGACAAAGTGATGGAAGTGTGTTTTATGTTGATGTGAAAATTCATGTAATGGGATTTTGTGATCCTGTTTAATGTATTTTTTTAAAAATTTGTACGGGGAATTTCTAATCGCCGGAAATATTTTCTTACAACTGTGACACTATCTTCAGCTATTTTCAATAATCACGTTAAAAGGTAACGCAACGACACTTAACTATGATTTAACAGACTGTATGTAACGACGTTATGGGCCATTTCCGGTGACACATAATTGCCGGCCCAAATAGTCTTATGATGATCACAAGACAAGCTGGCACAGTCAACTTAATTCTGTATGCATGGATCTCCTAGCTAGCTAGCTAGCTGCACTTTAAAAGTTTATTACGTTAATTAATGTAAAAACATGTCAAAACGTTGCTGATCTTTTAGCTAGAGAGCAAAAATTATTAGCAATCGTGCAATTAAAAGTGCTGAGCCGGCGGCCGAATTAACAACTAATTCGAGAAATTATAATATTGATACTGGAAATGATCCCTTCAAGTACCGCGCGCGTCAACTTTGTTCAGTACCTGCCCGTCATGATCGATCCAGCCCATGTAGAGTACATTTATGTTAAGTGTAAAACACATAGTTATCATGTAAGTACATTCATATATAAAGTAAATTTATAAATTAATGTAGTTTTGTTGAATTTATTAAATTTATTTTATAATAAAAGAAACTTTATAATCTAACATACTATATCCAACTATATTAATTTATAAGTTTACTTTTATGTAATCCTTTTATGTTTAAAGTAATTTCCTATTTATATATATACTTTAATATAATTTTAAGAAAGTCCCATCATTACAAGAAAAATGTGTATTTGTAACTAATTATTTGCAATAATAATGATTAGTTACGGTGAAAATAAACTCATTTTGATAAAAAATAATTAATTATAAATAAACAAATTTCTTATAATATTGCATAAACGTTATTGTATTTCACATGGGTTTATTTTTAGGTACACAAATTAATCATCACGACCGCACTTTGAGGAGATAATTAATTATGACATACTTATATGATCTATAGACCCATTAATATAAATACAAAAATTTTATATTCAGTCACTTTTGTGTACTCTTTTGTGCACTTTATTAATATGATTAGTTGTGTATTCAAACAATTGATGCAGCTATTTACATTAATGGAGTATGCATGGAGTACGCAAAAGGACGTACAAGTCTATTAATACTGATCCTTTTAAAAAAGAGTTATGCTACATACAATCATTTTCTACGTATTCTTTACATACTTCACTAATGTAATTGACCAAAATAGTTATTTTATATTAAAAAATGATGCAGTCAATCACATTAATAGAGTGCAGATGGAATACGTAAAAGTGACTGCATATAGAGTTTTTGTTAAAAAATGTAGAACCTACTAATTACTTATTTTATATAAAAAAATGATCCAGTCAATTACATTAATAAAGTGCGCATATAATAAAGTGATTACATATAGAGTTTTTGTTAAAAGAATGTAGAACCTACTAATTAACAAAATTAAACTACTTTTACTTGTATCTAATGGTACTTTTTATTTTTTTCTTGGATACATTTGAAAGATAAGAGTTTCGAATTTTAGACCTCAATTTTGAAATCTTGGGGTAAGTATCTAATGGTACTTGTGACTTAAAAAGTATTTAATTATATGTATGCAACCACAAGGCCATTGATTTAGACCACCTTAATTTGTGCAACTCAAAACACAATCAAAGGAGCCAAGCAGCATTGGATTCAAAATATGAACCATGCTGCGAGCCTATCTGATTCAGAAACCAACAAGTTCTCGTGACCGGATGTCCCCAATCGATCAAAATCTGATCTATGTGCCAGGTACTTTGTTTTTTAGAGGATCCAAATATATAACGCATGCATGTCATGCATGTCACTATATATATATAATACATAATACAATAATGAAACAACGAAAAGACATAATTACACAAACAAGATTAACGTACAAATGAGCTCCGATCCAAAGCACTTTGATCTAGAACTACAGCATCAAATTAACACCCAGCTCATTTTCAAAACAACATAGCTGCGAGAAATCCATATTGAGAAAATCCGAATGGAAGATTTCATCCATCCCAAAGTCCATCATGAAGTTGGGCGGATTATTTTCCTCCAAAACGAATCTCGAAAACTGATCTACTGGTTCATGAAGACGGCCTAAAGATTCAGCCACTGGCTTACTGACAATTAGTTGATCCTCATGAAGTCCTTCTTGCTCCGAGGTTAGGACAACTTTGGTACACCTAGTTCCCTCGGTACGGATCACATCTGAGTCTGTATTTGCTTCAGTTGGCTTTTCATTTGACCCTTTCGGACCCAGATTTGACTCTTCTTGTGCTAGTTTTGATGGTGTCCGTTTAAAGGCAGGGTACTTAGGGTGATCTTGGACTTTCTTTCCATTATTAATGTTCTTGGTGTTCCAATAGTTTTTGATTTCATTGCCTGTTCGGCCTGGAAGTCGCCCTGCTATCAGACTCCATCTGCAATCGGCAACACATTCTCAACAACATGATCCTGCTGTACAGATTTTTTTAACTTACTTTGTAATAAATAAACAAGGCACGTAAAAGGACGGACCTGTTCCCCAAGAGATTGTGAAGCCTGATAATGAGCTCCTCTTCGTCAGGGGTTATGTTGCCTTTCTTAATATCAGGTCGAAGATAATTTATCCATCTTAGTCGACAACTCTTCCCGCATCTCTTAAGCCCTGAAAAACCCATTAAAAAATATATGGTTTTCTTTCTTGCAATAATACCAGTACTGTAATGGAAAAGAAAAGAAAACACCCATTTATTATATATATTAATGTTCTCACATATAATTCATAGAAGTTAATGAAGCTGTCTATATAATAACCTGCTCTTTTGGGAAGGTCACTCCATTTTCCTCGACCATGCATTGTGATATATCCTGTGAGTATGTTGTCTTCCGTAGCTGTCCATGCTCCCCTATTCAAGCCCTCCTTTGAACAAGAAGGATTCCTTCCCATCTGATCAGAGTCCCGGCGGCCCCAAAAATCCCCGTATCCCTCCTCGCCCTGATTTCTTTCTTTCTTTATCTCCAGTGGTTTACTCTGGTCGGTGACTCAGTGAGCGAGATGAGTACTCAGCTCTATGCTTGATGATGGGGATTGATCATCATGTTGATATTCTTATTTATAATGGTGCTACGCAGAAGGCCGGTTGAGAGGTCATATCATCATATCCCAACTACAACTAATAATATTGCTAGCTAGCTTGTCTTTAGATTTTTAAATGAAAATACATATATTAAAAAATAGAATAAATAGATATTTTCAAATAAAAAAAGATAATAATAGGAACCCAGATTCAGTCCATCGATGGCTGCACGTTAATTAGGGAACTATCCTTTTGGAGTTTTGCCTACCATTTGTACTTTATATTATCCTTAACACAAATCTCTAAAAATTAAGTGTGGGTGTAGCTGTGCTTTCGTATATATATTATACATATTCATCATGTGATAATATGTGATGATGATAGCTCCAAATACCTTTAACCTTTATCTCCATTTTTATTTCGAGCTAACTTTCTCAACACACTCTTGAAAGTTTGTTGAATTAATCCAAGGAAAAAAGTAATCCCCAAAAAAATGTTTGGATCGGTCGGATATATATATATATATATATATATATTGATCCTAATAATTATAGCGTATATCTAAGTCACGTGGTCATGTGCCAATGAACTTTGAGGCAATTGATAATTTTAAATATTCTGACTTGACTAGGGAGAAGATTCTTTAACATTCGAGGACATGCATCACGCAAGCTTAGCTAGGAACAAGTTTCGTGGTCAGGTCTCATCGATTAAAGATATATGGCTGTGGGTTTGTGTCTGTTTTTCTTCTGGTTTTTCTTTGGATGCAGTATATGCACGTGAGTGATGGTTTAGTTAGAGGAGATTTCGTAAAAGTATATCAATAAAATGATGTGACTTGATATTGTATATTAAATTATAAAATTAATTTTATTATAAAGTAAATTTAACATATTGTGAGATGTTAAAATATCTCAGGTTTAAAATAATTCTCAAGGTTCAATTTATATCAAAAAATTATCACTAGAAGAGAAAGAAAGAGAAAATAAAATGAGATAGAGAATAGACGAGGGAAGATAATGTCACAAGAAAAAGAGAAGAAGGGGCGTAAAGGAGGAGTGTGGTGATCTAAACTCTAAAGCAAATGAGGACAAGAGATAAAAAGTACGGGCACATACGCTTTCAATAACTTTTGGCCAAACTTATCCAAGAAATCTTAAGGTTTTTTCAACCTTACGAAAGGAGTTCTAGTGAGGAGATCTTCATCAAAAGATGGACCTTTGAGATCTACTGCACAGTGAAGATAATAGACCGTAAAAGACTATAAATGTAACAATAAAGTTATACCAATTTATTAATTTATTTTTATAAAATCTATTTGTAAATATAACACTTCCCATTATTTGGTTGTTCACGGATTGATCTCTCTGCTCTAGGATTCAAGAACACGTTTTAATTAATTGGCTTTTGTTAAACATTTTTGGATCGATTGTTGGAAACTTGATCCAAGAAATCAAACTCCTAAACAAGTTGATCATGATGTTGGATCAGCGATTATCTGTCGATTGGATGAATCTGAAAGATTAATGGGCGGTACATTGAACTTGGTTTTCGCACTATGTTAACAATATTACAGCTTGAAAGGCTACAATGGCGTCCTGAGCTGCTGATTTTTATTATAATTTTTTTTTTCTATATATATATAGATATAGATATAGATGTACCTATATATATATAGATATAGATATCTATATAGTTGTACCTGGCCTCCCGTTGTTCTTAATTTAAGAGCAATCGTTAGTTTACATGCAGTCTCTATTTAGAGACTGCTCAAACAAATCTATACAATTATATTTAAAATAATTTTAAAATTATAATATTATCATTTTTAAAATGATATTTTTTTTTTTTCTCTTTTACCTCTATTAATCAATGTGACGGCACACATGACAATCCTCTACTTAAGACCACAAATAAAATTTCTCTTTATTCAATAATAGTTTAAGTCACAGCCCCTTTATTTATGTAAAGCCATGTTGATAACTTTGTTGCCTACTTCTGGAATATATATATATATATATATATATATATATATGTATACACATACATATATATAGTTTGGCAAGCGTAATTCAACGAGTTACGTCACTTCCCACGCGTCATCAACAAAACCTACCAATTAGATTTTTTTTTATAGAGTAATATTACATATAATTGTAAAATATATAAATACAACATAATTATTTTAAAAAGAGTAAAATATATGACTAAAAAATTATTATTTTTTTTCATATAGATCTCATATTAATTTATTTTTTTTAAAGAGACTGTACGACGCTTACATAACTACGATTGTAAATATCATTTTTATTTTTTATTTAATAGTTAAAGGAAGTAGTTTTTAATAAATTTGTGATTTTTTTGATATTTTTAAAAAATGTTTGAAATGTTTAAAAAAATGTTCAAAAAATAAAGCGGAAAAAAAATTACATCACATAGGTGTAGTATCATCATATGTAAATATTAATAAAATAATTTATAAATACGAATAAGGTAATTTGATTGTAGTATTTTTTAAATTTTTGAAAAATAGAGAAAAAAAATTGCATCACAGAGGTGTAGCATCACCTTTTGGATCGATCGGAGATATATATTGATCCTAATAATTATAGCGTATATCTAAGTCACGTGGTCATGTGCCAATGAACTTTGAGGCAATTGATAATTTTAAATATTCTGACTTGACAAAGGATAAGATTGTTTAATTTACAGTCCGTTTTCCAAGAATCCTGATCATAGATCTTAAGTTGCCATTAACATTCGAGGACATGCATCACGCAAGCTAGCTAGGCGCAAGTTTCGTGGTCTGATCTCTTCTATCAAAGATATGTCGGTACTGTTTAAGTATACCGCTTAACAAAATTTTTATTTTTTTAATTAATGGTTAAGAAAATAATTTTAAATATACTGATATATATATATATATATTTTAAAATATTTAAATATATTCAAAAATTATGAAAAAAAAAAAAATTGGATGGCACGCTAATCGGTAAGATCTTGGCGGCACAGTAACCCGACTCTTTCTTTGGATGTAGTATATGTACGTCACTACGTGAGTGATGCTTTAATTACAAGGAGATTTCATGAAAGTAAATTAATAAAATTCATGATGTGACTTGATGTGGTATGTTAGATTTTAAAATTAATTTTATTGTAAAGTAAACCTAACATATTATGAGAGGGTAAAATATTCTAGGTCCAACCCATCAAAAGGCCATCACTAGAAGATAAAAAAAGAGAAAAAAAAAATGGAATAGAGAAGGGACAAGTGAAAACAATGTATAGGAGGAAAAAAGAGGAGAAGACATAAAGGAGGGGTGGAGTAACCTAAAACAAATGAGGGTATGAGATAAAAGGTAAAGATACATACGACTTCAAGGACTTTTGACCAGACTTTTTCAAGAAGCTTTAAGACTTCTTCAACCTCATGGTATTCTAGCAAGAAGACCTCTACCAAAAAATGGATTTTCATAATCTATTATAAGGTGAATATGAAAAATCATAAAAGATTGTAAATGTAATATATAAAATCATACCAATTTATTAATTTATTTTTATGGAATCCTTTATAAATGTAACACTTCCCATTATTTCGTAGTTAACTGATTGATCTCTCTACTCTAGGTTTCAGTTGTCAAGAAAACGTTTTAATTAATTGGCTTTTGTTAAACATTTTTGGATCGATTGTTGGAAACTTGATCCAAGAAATCAAAACTCTTAAACAAGTTTTCGGGCATTATGTTATCAATATTACGGCTTGACAGGCTACAATGCCATACTGAATTGCTGATTTTTTTTTTTAATAGTTATTTTTAGGAATATACATACTATATATATAAATGGGAATATTAGATGAATAGTATTTTTGTCTAACATTTCTATTCCCAATTTTGCCCTTAATTTTAAATCAAAATTGTGATCTGTTTGCTTTTATTTCTATTTTGTCAACAAATGTTTTAGTCTTTTTATAGTGCAAGGGTAGATTAGGGTTTTTTGTGATTAAAACGGAACCGTTTTTGGTTTGAGAAGGGGCAGGCTGGGCATGTTTGTGGCTAAAATGATGGCGTTTTGGTTCTTGGGTTATTGGGCTGGATGATTCCAGGCCTAGATGAATTGGACCTCTTTTTTTATCAAATGAAAAAAAAAAAAAAAGATACATTATTATATGTTTGTTTAGTTAGCTATTAGCATATAGTTCATTTAATTTTTTTCACTTAATATATGAATTTTACATAAAATTTTATTGAGAGTTTAAAATATAGTTTAAAATATAAAAAAAAAATTAAAATGTTGTTAAATTTTATTTGTTTTAATTTAAACATTAATAATTATTACAAATTTAATAATAATGTTTATAAAAAAAAAAAATTCATTAGTTAGCCAATAGCACATAGTTCATAAAATTGTATTAAGAATTTAAATATCTTTTTGTTAAACTTCTCACTTTTATTATTATATCTTTATATAGGACACTAACTTATGTATAAAGTTTACGTTTATTTCTTCGCTTTTAAATTTATATAAACTTTTCACTGTTGTAATTATATATTTAAATAAGATGTTAACTTGTATGTAAAGTTCATGTTTATTTATTTTTATTTCTATCATCTAGCCATACATGTAGCGAATATTGCCCTTTCTATATATATATATATATATATAGTTGTACCTGGCCTCCGGTTGTTATTAATTTAAGAGCAATGACACGTAACAACCCATCTACAATTTATCTACTACTTTCTCAGGAAATATAATTTTTTCAAATTTTAGATACATCAAATCAAATCAAAATCAAAATCAAATTTTAAAAAAAATATTATTTTATTCAAGAATTAGTTTATATGCGGTCTCTAAATGGGGACTGCTTATGCAAGTTTATATAATTATGTTTTAAAAAAATTTTAAAATTACAATACTATCCTTTTTAAAATGATATTTTTCTCTCTTTTACTTTTATTTATTAATGAGACTGTACACACATTCTCTCACTCAAGACTACGAATAAAATTTATGTTTATTCAATAATAGTTTAAGTCACAGCCCTCCTTATTTATGTAAAGCCATGTTGATAACTTTGTTACCTACTTCTAGAATATATACACACACGCTAGTAAGGGCAACGTGTGTTGCATGTATGTCCAGTTGATAAATATAAAGAAAAAAAAAACAGTACAAAATAGTAAATGAGAAGATGAAAAAAAAAGAAATTTAAACAAAATATACAAAGTGAAAAAAGAAGTATAGACTTTACATATAATTTAATGTCTTAATTATTTAAATATATAATTACAACAGTGAGAAGTTTAAGAATAAGAGATTTTGAGTGCTTATGACGTAGTTTGATTTATAAGATGGGTAGAGAGTACATTGAGTTTATTCTAACGCAATTGTTTATGTTGATTCATTTTTGCGCAGAAGTATATAATCCATTCATTTTCTAAGTTTGTAGTTACAATATTTGCTAAATATAGTAGGTGCTCATATAATAATGAATAAATATAAAGACATAATGCATTAAATATTTTACCTCACCTGTGTGTTCAAATCGATCAACAGTTGTACAATTCAATATTTCTTTTGCTATCAGTCCGAAGATAACAGCCGCTATACATCCAGTATCTTTCTCTACTTCTAGATAGACTCAACAACTAAATGATGAGATATTATGTTAGTAATTGCGTAATTTTAATAATTACTATGTTATATTTATCATGTAAGGAATGATGAGATAAAATGATTTACTGTGGCTATAAGATAGTCATGTTTTTGCAATTATAGCACACAAGTTTTTCGTTGTAGTCATATCCGATTGCTTTATTACAATTTACATGAGATATACAATGAAACTTTAACGTGAATGAGATGTTGTCGATCTTAGTTGTGGGAGGCTTCCTGCGTCCTTTGAGATTGACTACCTGTATCGGTAGTTCACTGTGTATCTTAAATTTCAGATGTGGGTGATCCTGTGAGTTCTCTCTTTTATATCAAAACTTCACTCCCTCCTGAATCTTGCATACTTTATTTATTTATTTACCTACATAAGTAAATTTATAAATTATCACTATTATGCTCACTGATAAAAAAAAATTATCGCTATTACTCAAAAATCAGAGAATTCAATAAAGAAATGAATTGGTACTTTTTTTGTCCTGTCCTCTTTCTTCAATGTTTGCGTGTTGAAAATTTGGAAATAACATTTCATTATTTCTGCACACTTTAATTGAAAATTTTAATATGTCTAATTTATTTTAGGGTTTTTATTGTATTATTTGGCATGATTTTCTATTTTTGTAATAAATAATTACTTAAAGTAGGTGAGATTATGCCGTAGAAATGTTAGCTCCTAAGAAGTAGGACAAGCACAGAATTTTTTTAAAAAATAAATTTATATAATAAGTTAAATTTATTATTTAAAATATATATATATATATATATATTTATAAATCATGAAATACTTTCCCTCAACTTGTTAGGATGCTTTTTAAGATAATTGTTTTGTCACTTAGTGGGGTTCTATACTTCTATTGTATAAAATTATGAATCATCGAATACAATTACAACATATCTATATTCCATTTTTTTATATTTTTTTTTTTATTTTCTTAAAAAAAGAAATAAAATCACAATGATTTCTAATATGCATTGAAATGAATTAAGTGCAAGAAATAATTAATGTGGGCATGCATAGTTTAGGTTGAATTGAAATCAAAGTTAAGAATATAAGATTTGGAGAAGATATATCTTCTTTTTAAAAAAATAAAAAATAAAAAATGCAGATGATTCCAATTGCTCTAGGCCTTGGACTCACCATTCGATAAAATGGAGAACAAAAAAAAAAAAATGAATCCAATAAAATAATAGATGGGGTGTAGTTTAGCACTCATATATAATATAATTTTTAAAAAAATTAATTTTTTCTTTTATTTTTTTAATCCAGTTCTAATTTATTTTATATTTATTTATCCAGTTTATTTTACCTTCTCTATGTGTTCAAATCTTCATTGTTAAATTAAAATTAAAAATTCTAAGATGAAAGCCTAGACCCCCAATTTCTCTCTCTCTCTCTCTCTCTCTCTCTCTCTCTCTCTCTCTCTCTCTCTCTCTCTCTCTCTCTCTCTCTCTCTCTCTCTCTTTGTAGCAAGACCATGCTGTCACCGTCACCGCTACCCACCAGTGCCACCTCCTTCACGGCCACCCCGATGATGCTCTGATCCCCCTCCCCACCATGAAATCCTCCCTGGAATCCCGATTCCCTCTCATCTCGTGCCTCTCTCTCTCTCTAGCCACCACCGCACGTCGATAGACTTTCCCACCCTAAGTCATTCTCTCTCTTCTTTCCTAAAGCTCTCTCACCAAATCTGTATACCCACCATGCGCCGCTTCCCATAGCCATCGTGAGTGCCACCACGAGTGGTCCCTCCGCCGAAGCTTCCCTCGCCCTTACCATTGATCTGCTCCATCCCCTCATAGATCCTCCACCGGAACTACATTTCTCTAAAGCAAATAATAAGGAGACGATGAAAATGGAAACTCGACAAAAACGTAGGTGAAGCAGGGCTAAAATGAGAAAAAAGTATAAGACAAAAATACTATACCTCCTATATTCACATTTATATATATAGTAGATATATATGGTTTCACAAGTCTAATTCAACGAGATCCGTCACTTCCCAAGTGTCATCAACAAATCCCACCATTTTTTTTTTTTTTTTGTAATGGTTAAGAAAATATTTTTTTTTTAATAAATTTATATTTTTTCTGTATTTTTGAAAAATGTTTGAAGGGTTTTAAAAAAATGTTCAAAAAAAAAAAAAAATAATTGCATCGCCATGTGATGTAGCATAATCCTTTGTGAATAATAATTAGATAATTTGTGAATTCAGAATAGTAATGAAATAATTTGAATTGAATATTTTTAAAATTTTGAGAAAGTAGAGAAATAAAATTGAATAAAAAATATCATAAAGTTAAAATATTATAAAAATATAATTTTATAATATTATTTTTGTTTAAAAATTTTAAAAGATTGAAATTAATTTTTATTTTTTATTTAAAAATTTTGTATTTAAATTATATTTAAAAATAAGATAGAATAAAATGAAATAAAATAAAATCAGATAAAAATTTTATATCCCATCTTATGCCCAAAGCTGTCCTAAAAGTTGTTCGAGTCAGTAAAAGAACCAAACGCAAGCATCCATCCGTAAGAACACAAAAGCCATCTAACCACCGTCTTTTTCTTTTTTCTTTAGAAAAAACAAAATTACAAAAACAAAACAAAGCCCTTCTAACCACGACTCTGTTGCAACTTGCAAATTAAGCTACAAAATAGATCCGAGTCCAAAACATAAGAAAATCCCATCTCTAATAATCAATCGATGGAGTAGAAGACCAAGCAAACCCAAGTCCCCCCCTCCCACCTCTTCAATGCCGCTGGTAATCGAGCTTCATGGAGGAGGGCACTGCCCCATCGTATGAGCGATGATTTTGTCATCTCAACTCTATAATCGTAAATATAGAAGATGGTCACTGCTTCGATCGATCTCTTCCACCTAATGTTCATGTTTTTGATAGTTGCTAAGTAATTACAGTTATTTGCTATCGGCAATCTATATTCTTCCAACCTGTGAGACAGCAGCAATTAAAATAGTAAATTTAACTGGACAGGAAAAGATTGTAAAATGCATGCTAAAAAAAAAACCATCAAAGTTTCAAACACAAGATGGTAAGTTTAACACCAATCAAGAAAAGTACTCGCTCGGAAGCATTCTTGTGGCCATGTAGCACCATACCCTCATCCTGACTTCTCGACAATGCATCATTTTAACAAATAACATTAATCATGCAACAAATTACGATATGGGTTCCTTTAACCTACATGCACAACGTGCAACCTCAGGTCCTACATAAAGATGTCACGCAACCTTAGGCAATATGTTCAGTGTCTGAAGGCAGAGGAACACTTACCAACGGTGTTCATGAAGTCATCCTCAGCCAGAATGAAGATCAAATAAGAATTCAGAGTGCATGTGTTAAAACCGTGTCATCTGCTGTAGCATTTGGGGACCAGTAGATTGGGAAACCAACTGCTCTGGACTAATGGAAGGTCGTACCAAGTAGCTGGCACCAACTGGATTAGTCAGTCCCTGTCTTATCATCTCTTTATCATTACTTGTATTTGTTTCAGGGTGAGGGGATTCCATTAATGTGCGTATCTGACCAAGTTGTTAATGTAAAAGGAGAAGGTATTATTGCCAAATAGAAGAATAATCCAGATCCAACATAGGTACATATATACTAAGGAACTTACAACATCAAGACGCTTCTTGTGGAGATCAGTTGACAGCTGCAAGATTTAAGCTCAAGGAATCAAAACATGTTTTTGAATTGTTAATTATTTCAAGAATAATGGAGCAGAATTAGATTGGGTGAGGATGGTATTCTAGTTAGATTGGATATGGAAAAGGCGTATGATCATGTCAATTGAGAGTTTCTCTTATACTTCGGAGATATGGTTTTGGGGAGAAGTGGTGTTTATGGAATCAATGTGGATCAATCATTGTATGTCGACAGTTAGATTCTCTATTTTGGTGAATGGCACTCCGGTTGGTTTTTTAATAGTTCCCGTGGCTTGAGACAAGGGAATCCTTTGTCTCTTTTCTCTTTGTCCTTGTTATGGATCCTTGAGTATAATGATTGAAGCTGCGGTGAATGGTAGATTCTTATCGGGATTTTCAGTGGGAGATGAGACTTGGGGCAGTATAAAAGTATCACACCTTCCTTTTGCATACGACACTTTAATTTTCAATGAGACCAATCAGGATCATCTTCGGTCTTTGAGAGCCCTTCAGCTTTGTTTTCAAGCTGTTTCTGGCCTTAGAATTAATTTATCTAAGTCTGAAATTGTTCCAGTGGGCTCATTCTAAATATTTTGGATATGGCTAACATCTTGGGGTGCAAAGTATCTTCTTTACCTTTGAGATATCTAGCTCTTCCATTTGGTGCTCATCACAAATCTTTAATAATTTGGGAAGGAGTGATTGAGAAGATTGAGAGGAGGTTAGCTGGTTGGAAAAAGCTATATTTATCCAAAGGGGGGAGAATTGCTTTGATAAGGAGTACATTGTCTAATCTTCCTACATATGTCCTCTCTCTTTTTCCTATGCCGGCAGGGGTGGAAAATAGAATTGGGAGGATCTTTCGGAATTTTCTGTGGGTATGTAATGGGGAGGAAAGAAAGTTTCACTTAGTTAGTTGGAAGGTGTGTTCACTGGTTTCTTGTGTGGAGGATTGGGGGTGCAAAATTTGGGGCTCTTTAACAAAGCTCTTCTTGGAAAATGGCTTTGGAGGTATCATCTTGAGAGGCATGCGCTATGGAGAAATATTGCTGATGTTAAATATGGTAGGATGTGGGGGGGTTGGTGTTCTAACGAAGTTTAGAGTGTATGGGGTGGGGTTGTGGAAGTCTATCCAGATGGGTTGGGGGGAACTTGTTAATCATGTTAAATATAAGGTTGGAGCCCATGGATCATAGGAGTGCCAGAAGTCATATGGGGAAGGGCTGGAATGGGTCTCAGTTGGGCCGGCCCTTGGCTGGGCCTGAGCCCCAGTTGAAGACTTTGGCCCGACAGGAATGGGCACAGGTCACGGGTAACCAAACGGGTCATGGGTCAGGAGGTGGTCTTCTACCAGAAACATCGTCGCGACGGCAACAGAATCCGACCAACAGACGATGCCGTCCGACCAACAATTGATACTAGAAGCCACATCCACCAAAAACCCCGTTGATACGATGAGCAACCAGCAGCAGAACATTGTGCAGGGTACCGAGACGACGCCAACGGTGGTTCCTTCTCCACCCCGACGGCATCAGAACATGCCGGTAGATCATCAAAAGGCGACAAAGAGCCGGGAAGATTTTTCGGAGCTTCAGACCACGCTGTTAGAGCCTCTGGTCATTCTCCCTTCATCACCGAGTGGCTGTTCTCCTAGGGGGTCTGCGCAGAACCGGCCGACAGGGCATGGGGAGGAAGGTGGAGGTCCAGTGAGACCCTTAGGGGTGAACTGTGATATCGTAATGGTGGAACACAGTGAAGGAGGAGAAGAAGAGGATTCGGCCAGTGATCTCTTTCTATCTGATGAAGAGAGTTCTCAAAAGCTCTTACAGGGGATTAATGAGCATGAAGGGGAAGTGGGTTTAGAGATTGGAGAAGTGAACTTGGAGGGGCAGAAGGAATTTAGGATACAGAATCCAATTCCTCTTAACTGTATGTACCCAGATTCATCTAGTGTTTCAGATTGGGTGTTCCAAATAGTGAATGATATAAAGGACATGGTGGGACTAAAGTGTGAAGGTTATGAAGAACAATTCATGGCATTACTCACCGCCATTGAAGTGGGTCATCAACAACAAAGGAAAACGGGGTCCAAGAAACAGCGGAAACTCAATAGGCTAACATGGTCCATGAATTCTGAAGGTAGCTCAAGTAGGGAGAGGTTAAAAGGGAAGGGGCTGGCTTACTCCAATAAATGAAACCAAAAATTCTCTCGTGGAATGTCCGGGGTCTAAACGATGCCCGTAAGTAGCTTCAAGTAAGAAACTTACTGCGTGGTTGGAAGCCGGACATTGTTTGCTTACAGGAAACGAAATTGAAAATAGTCAATACAAAAATAATAAGAAGTATATGGGGCCGTGTTCATGTCGATTGGGTGTATTTGGCAGCTAAGGGAGCCTCGGGAGGAGTGTTGGTGATGTGGGACCAATGGGTGGTGGAGAAATTGGAGGAGGCAGTGGGGTTGTTCTCAGTGGCATGTTCTTTTAGGAGTGTGATCGATGGGTTTATGTGGGCCTTTGCAGGTGTTTATGGACCTAACGCAGATACTGACCGAAGACTTCTATGGGATGAACTAGCTGGATTACACAGTTGGTGGAATCTTCCTTAGTGCATAGGCGGTGATTTCAATGTAACAAGATTCTCAAACGAGTGTTTTGGAAATAGACGAATGCGTCTAGCAATGTCAGACTTCTCGGAATGCATTTCTGAGTTGAACCTAGTGGACTTACCACTAGCGGGGGGCATATACACGTGGGCTAATAATCAGACATGGTCTAAATTAGATAGATTTCTAATCTCCCCAGAATGGGAAATTCACTATCCAGAGGTGTGGCAGAAGAGATTGCCTTGGTTGTGCTCGGATCATTGGCCCATCATGCTGGACAGTGGGGGGATTCAAAGAAGGCGGCAACATTTTAAGTTCGAAAACATGTGGCTGCAAACTGAAGGCTTTGTGGAGAGGGTCGGACAGTGGTGATCTTCATACTAGATTCAGGGTACTCCTAGTTTTGTTTTTGCTGGAAAGCTAAAGGCTTTAAAACAAGATCTAAAATTTTGGAACAAGCAATCCTTTGGTAATATCGAGGAACTCAAGAAAATAAAGCAGTGAGATACAAGAGCTAGAAAGGATTCAAGAGTTAAGGCCTTTGAATCAGGAGGAACAAGCCCAAAAGTTAGCTTTGGTTGTAGAGCTCGAGAGGATCATCCTAATGGAAGAGATCTCGTGGAGGCAGAAGTCTAGAGCTTTATGGCTGAAGGAAGGTGACCGTAGCACTAAGTTTTTCCACAGGGTTGCCAATTCTCACAGGCGATCCAACAACATCGAGATGCTGAAGATTGATGGGTCAGAGTGCAGGGATGTGCAAGTGATTAACAATCACGTGGTTAGTTTTTATAAACAGCTTCTTACTGAGCAGGTGGAGGCGTAAGCTAGAGGGTTTGGCTTTTGAGTCCATTGGACCTTTGAACTCTAATCGTTTGGAGAGGCCGTTTGAAGAGGCAGAGGTGTTAGTAGTGGTAAGGAAAATGGCGAAAGACAAGGCTCCGGGTCCAGATGGGTTCTCTATGGGTTTTTTCCAAACTTGTTGGGAGATCCTAAGGGAGGACCTAATGGAGGTGTTGCAGGAGTTTTATTCGTTTGGAAAGTTTGAGAAAAGCTTAAACGCCACTTTTATAGCCTTAATACCAAAAAGGGCGGGAGCGGAGGATATACAGGAGTTTCACCCTATTAGCCTAGTCAATGGGGTCTATAAGATTTTATCCAAGGTACTGGCAAATCGCCTTAGTCAGATCGTTGGAAAGATTATTTCAAAGCCTCAAAATGCATTTGTAAAGGACAGACAGATCCTAGATGCAGTGCTCATCGCTAATGAATGCTTGGACAGTAGATTAAAAGCGGGTCATCCAGGGATTATATGTAAGCTAGACATGGAGAAGGCGTATGATCATGTTAATTGAGACTTTCTAATTGACATTTTGGGGAAGTGTAGTTTTGGGGAGAGATGACGTTCTTGGATCCGATGGTGTATTTCTACGGTGAAATTCTCAGTCTTAATAAATGGAAGTCCTACTGGTTTTTTCAATAGCACACAAGGACTAAGACAGGGAGATCCATTGTCCCCATTACTCTTTGTCATTGTAATGGAGGCTTTGAGCAGAATGATCTCAGTCCTAGTTGCAAATGGGCATATGACTGGTTACTTGATTGGAACCCCAGGAGGAGGTAGTATTAACATTTCTCATTTGTTGTTTGCAAATGACACCCTAATTTTCTGTGAGGCGAACCAACTTAGAGTATTGAAGGCACTCCTACTTTGCTTTGAGGTAGCTTCAGGCTTGAAAGTGAATCTGGACAAGTCAGAGATGGTGCCTATTGGTGGTGTTCAGCGGCTAAGACACTTGTCGAATAATTTGGGGTGTAAGACTGCTACACTCCCCATGACGTATCTAGGCCTTCCGTTGGGGGCCCCCTCGAGAGCAGTTGCGTTATGGGATACAGTGATTGAGAGATTAGAGCGACATTTAGCAGGTTGGAAGAGAATGTACTTATCAAAAGGGGGTCGGGTTACGCTAATAAAGAGTACTCTATCTAACCTTCCAACATATTTTCTATCCCTGTTCCCTATTCCGGTAAGGGTGGCACTTCGAATTGAGAAACTACAACGGGACTTCTTGTGGGGCGGAATAGGAGAGGAGTTCAAGTTTCATCTAGTCAAGTGAGAACAGGTTTGTAAGCCCATCTCGAATGGGGGGTTGGGCATTAGAAAGCTAAGAATCTTTAATCAGGCGCTACTTGGAAAGTGGTTATGGAGATACCATAGAGAACCAGAAGCTCTCTGGAAGTTGGTGATTGAAAGTAAGTATGGAGAATTATGGGGTGGTTGGTGTGCTAAGGAACTGCGAGGGGCTCATGGTGTGGGATTGTGTAAACATATTAGACAGGGATGGAAGGTTTTCTCTCACTATACGAGGCTTCGTTTAGGAGAGGGAAACAGGATCAAATTCTGGTGTGTCACCTGGTGTGGTAATTGTGCATTTAAGGATTTATTCCCGACATTATTTTTGGTTGCAAGCAACAGAGAAATCAGTGGCGGAAGCATGGTGGTAATGGGGGAGCAAATCCAGTGGAATATCAATTTTAGCAGGGCTGCTCAAGATTGGGAAATGGACACTTTTGAAGCCTTTTTCAGCCTCTTGTACTCAACCAAACCAAGTACTCAGCTTCTGGATTCGTTGTGGTGGGTACCGTCAGGAAAAGGTATGTTTTCGGTCCGTGTTTTCTACAAGGCTCTAACACAAGGGCAACCCTCTCAGTTTCCTTGGAAACACAAGGCGCCTCTCAAAGCGGCTTTCTTTGTGTGGTCTGCTTCTTTGGGCAAGATCCTCACAACGGATAATTTGAGAAAATGAAGGGTGATTATCGTATATTGGTGTTGTATGTGCAAGAAGGGGGGAGAATCTGTTGACCATCTTTTATTACATTGTGAGGTAGCTCGAGGGTTATGGAACGAGGTTTTCTGTAGACTAGACTTGGGTTGGGTTATGCCGGAATCAGTTGAGGCGGTTCTTGCTAGCTGGACAGGTCTGAGGGGCAACAACCAGATTAAGGCAATTTGGAAGATGATCCCGATATGCATTATGCGTTGTGTGTGGCAAGAGCGCAATGATCGGACATTCGAGGATAAAGAGAGATCAATGGAGGAGCTAAAAGTCTTATTTTTTAGAGCTCTCTATACTTGGGCTATTGCTGTTAGTTTTAATGGCCAGAATTTACATGAGTTTCTTATTTCTTTTGATCCTAGGTATTTGTACTGAACGTGGCATTTTGCCTATGCTTTTGAATATATATTCTTACTTTTCTCAAAAAAAAAAATATAAGTTTGGAGATGGGACAATGATTAGTTTTTGGCATGATATATGGTGTGGGGATTCAGCTCTTAAGAATGTTTATCTCTTCCTATTTAGTATTGCTTGAGATCAAAGACGCTGCAGTGGCTGATTCCTTTATTTTTTTAAATAATAATTTTAAGTGGAATGTCAATTTTATTAGATCTGTGCATGATTGGGAAGTGAATGTAGTCTCCTAACTTTTTTGGAAGATTATACGATAAGAAGATTGTTCAAGGAAGGGAGGATAGTCTGCGGTGGATTCACGCTGGAAATTTCAGATTTTCAGTTAGCTCCTTGTATAAGGCGTTAACCAGTCATTGTGTCAATATATACCCCTGGAAATGCATTTGGAGATCTAAGGTACCTAGTAAGGTGGCATTTTTCTGCTGGTTGGTCGGTCTCTTGGAAAAATTTTGACCACATATCATTTGAGAAAGCGCAGATTATTTGTCGTAGATTGGAGCTACATGTGTAAGAAAGATGGTGAATCTATTGACCATTTATTTCTTCATTGTGAGGTGGCTAAGATTTTGTGGGGTGAGATTTTTCATAGGACGGGTATTGCTTGGGTGATGCCTAAGCAAGTGGTGAATCCTTTTGCATGTTGGCAAGGTTTTAAGGGGAGACATCGTATTGTTGCCATAAGGAAGATTATCCCTTTGTGTATGATGTGGTGCTTATGGTTGGAAATGAATGGGCAGTGCTTTGGGCTAAGCCTCCAGTATTTAATGGAGATAATCTTCACGATTTCCTTTTAGCCTTTTCTACTTCTTAGCTTGTATTTAGGTATTTTCTCTTCTATACTTCCTGTGTACTTGGGCTATGTCTATTTACTTGGCAAGAAAATTTACTTTTTACTCATAAAAAAGAATAATGAAGACGTAAGTGTACAATAACATGCTTCTAAGGCCAATCTGCAATGACCATTTATTTTGGCAAAAGAGTTCCTATTTGGTGTGTGTTTGCGTGGGGTGGGTGGTGTTTGGGGGGAGGAAGGGGGCTTTACGAGTAACTACTGTCAGCACATTATGTGTCGTACACCAATAAAATTAATGAATCCGCAAAACCAAGTGATAGATATAAAATACTACAGAAAGTGTGAAAATTCAGAATCTAAACTAAATATATACTGCAAATTCATCTTAAAAGATCCTGGATTTTATCTTTAAATAGTTTTTTAACACAATTACACCCAATTGCAATTGTAAGACCTGAGCTTTTATATTTGTGAGTTTAAAATATTCTCTCTCAGTACACTTTTTCTTCTTCAATGGTGATTGTGGGCTTTTGATTGTGAGATTTTGCTTATATGGGATGGAAAATGGGTCCTTTGAAAGCTGTTGTTATACAGTTAAAGTCATTTGAGGTGTCAAGGGATGGCCATTGGTTGCTCCTTACTGAAAGAGGGTGGAAGTTTGTGAAAAATATGTGTTTGGAGTTGGCCACGGTACACTAGTTCACCAAAGCTTTGGAGGATTGTTTGAAGGGTGGGAGAAAGGAGTTCTATACAGCCCATCGGTAAGGTTATAGGGGCTTCATAGCGCAGAGGTGCTCAAACTCCCAAGGCGCGTTCATGGCTTTGGTGGAGTACAAAGGGGGTTGTCGCCAAAACTGCATTTTTATACCTGAAGACACAGAAGGAAAGGAATGGAGGAAGCTGGTGGAGGTTGTGAGGGAGGCTGGAAGAGAAGGTCGCTTCGTTGGGGCGGCACTGCCAGCGATGACAATAGCATCTTCTACCCAGTCGTACATGGAGACTCTCAAACAACCAAGGGTCCAGGACTGTTCTTGTGAACCTGCCAGGCTGGGTGCTGGTTCTGACATTTTGGCTCGATTGAGAGGAGCTGCAACAGTCAGGAAGTGCCAACATTCCTATAGGGGTTAGAGACTTGAGGGTGGTGGCAAGGGAGCTGTCGGTCTAAATAAGGATATGGTGCTTCGGGCATTGAGTGATTTGCAGAATAATATAACTTGGCTGAAACGGTGCATTGAGGAGGAAGAAGGGATGGGGGTGGGCTTGGGTCTAGGAGATGGGCCAAGTGAAGGTAACATTAGGGAGCCCAGCGTTTTACCAACCAACGTGGGTGTTGGTGTGGGCGTGGGCTTGTATGCTGGACCCAGCACTAACGGGTCCCAGCAGGCTGGCTGTAGGGTTGGGCTCAAGCCCGCAAACCAATATGGAAGCCTGTGTGGCGAATTAGGCCAAGGGATGACCATGGGCCTTCGATCCGTGGTAGTCTGGTATCCTCACCTGTAAAAGCATCGTCGACTGTTTGATAGGCTGAGGAGTCTTTGACGGAGCTGCAAATGGTGAAAGAGACAGTGGGAGAGGCAATGACAAAGGCCTCTGCAACAGTCTCTTTTGAACAAGATAATGTTGATGAGTACTTGTGTGCTAATCTCCAGCACATCTAAGCCAGATAACGCCGACAAGTGACAGGACAGAGGTTGCCACCCCTCTGACGATGGGATCTTCTTCAGTGAAGGTTATGTAGCAAATGGACGATATGGATGATACCCGAGACCTATTTTTAGAGGAAACAAGGGACATGGGTGCAAATGAAGGGTCTTCTAAGAGCCTTATACTGACACAAGGTCCTTTAGAATGGGGAGTATGGGAATTTTTCTGCAAAGGGTGAGCTGAGGACACTGCTAGTTTCGCATTGGGCTAACAGAGAGGGGGAACCCTTTCCTCTTAACTGTATGCTTCCAGATTAGTCTAATGCTTTGAGTTGGGTTCTGCAGAAGTTAAAAGGAAATTCAAGTTTGTGTAGGAATGGAGTGTGAAGGTTTTGAGGAGCAATTTATGGCATTGCTTACAGCCATTGAAGCTGGTCATGTTGATCTTAAAATCAGATTCAAAAAAGCAGAGGGGGCTAAAGAGGCTAACATGGTCTCTTAATTATGAGGGTAGTGCAAGTTGAGAGAGAACTAAAAGGAAGGAAATAGTACCTGTTGTATGAAGCCTAAAATTGTTTCTTGGAATGTCCGAACGCTTAACAAGGCAAATAAACGCTTTTGTTTAAAAAAATTTCTTCGTGAGTGGAGGGCGGACATAGTATGCTTACAGGAAACAAAATTGAAATATGTTACAAGAATTATTGTTAGAAGTATATGTAGCTGTACATATGTGGATTGGACTTATCTTGCAGCTGATGGGTCTTCGGGGGGTGTATTAGTGATGTGGGATAGAAGAGTGGTGGAGCGTATGGAGAACTTTATAGGAGAATACACACAGTGGTATGTTCTTTTAGAAGTGTGGAAGATAACTTTATGTTGGCCTTTGCTGGTATATACGGGCCAAACTTGGACAGCAATAGAAGTATGTTATGGGAAGAATTAGCCAGAAGTATATAACTGGTGGGAATTACCATGGTACATAGGTGGTGATTTTAATGTTGCAAGTTTTTCAAGTGAACGCTCAGGAGTTAGTAGAATATGACCAGCATGACAGAATTTTCTGAATTTATCTTCGACTTGAATCTAGTGGACATTCCTCTCTTGGGAGGGGCATTCACGTGGTCAAATAATCATACCTGGTCTAGATTGGACAGATTCTTAGTATCTTTGGATTGGGAATCTCGCTATCCGGAAGTATGTCAAAGGAGGCTGTCTCGTCTGTGCTCAGATCATTTTCCTATTTTGCTTGATTGCGGTGGTATCCAAGGAGGACATAGGTATTTCAAATTTGAAAATGTGGCTAAAGACTGAAGGTTTTGGGACAGGGTTTGGCAATGGTGATCTTTGTATCAGTTTGATGGAACCCCTAGTTTCCTTCTTGCAGGTAAACTAAAAGTTCTAAAACATGACTTGAAGATTTGGAAAACACAGTCCTTTGACAACATAGGGGAACGAAAGAAGTCAATATTGGAAGACCTTTAGGGCTAGAGAGGACACAGGAGGGCCGGGCTCTTTCCTTGGAAGAAATATCTCAAAAGTCAAAGGTGGCTACTGAATTAGAGAGGGTCATTTTGTTGGAAGAGATTTCGTGGCGCCAAAAATCCAGACCTTTGTGGTTGAAAGAAGGGGATCAAAGCACAAAATTCTTTCATAGAGTGGCCAATTCTCACAGGAGAACCAACACTATAGAGATGCTGAATATAGAGGATGCAACATGTACTGAGGCCCCTGTAATTAGAGATTGAACATTTGCTTACAGAACAAATGGGGTGGCAGCCCAAGCTCGATGGTCTAGCTTTCGATTCTATTGACCCACAAAATACTTCCGAGGTTGGAGAGGCCCTTCGAGGAGATGGAGATTCATGATGTAGTGAAGAAAATGGCCAAAGACAAAGCACCTAGGCCTGATGGATTTTCTATGAGATTTTTCCAAACCTATTGGGAAGTGGTGAAAGGAGACTTACTAAAGGTGTTTCAGGACTTGTTCATGGCTCGTAATTTTGAAAAAAGCCTTAACGCCACGTTTATAGCATTAATTCCTAAGAAGATTGTAGCATCGAATGTCAAAGATTTTCGGCCCATTAGTCTTATAAGTGGGGTGCATAAGATCATCTCTAAGGTGCTTGCAAACAAATTAGGGGAGGTGTTGGGGAAGATTATAACAAAACCCTAAAACACATTTGTACGAGAAAGGCAAATCTTAGATTCGGTCCTTATTGCCAATGAGTGTCTAGATAGCAGAAAAAAATCCGGTAAATCAAGGATCCTATGTAAGTTGGATATGGAGAAGGCATATGATCATGTTAATTGGGATTTCCCACTCTACTTGCTTGGAAGGTGTCGCTTTGGGGAGAGAGGGTGCTTGTGGATTAAATGATACATATCAACAAGAAGATTCTTTATACTGGTAAATGGTAGTCCAATTGGATTTTTCAACAGTTCGTGAGGTCTAAGACAAGGGCATCCACTGCCCCCACTCCTCTTTGTTATTGTTATGGAGGCATTGAGTAGAATAACTTCGGCGTTGGTTTGTAGTGGTTTCATGGCTGGATTCTCAGTCGGTGACCCCACTAGGGGTACTATTAAAATTTCTCATTTTTCATTTGCAAATGATACAGTTATATTCTGTGAGGCAGAACAAAACCAAGTGCGGGCACTGAGAGCACTCCTACTTTGTTTTGAAGCGGCATCGGGTTTGAAATTGAACCTTCAAAAATCTGAATTGGTGCCAAATGGTAACGTTTGTAATATTAGACAACTAGCTAACACTTTAGGATGCAAGGTGTTTGCCTTACCTATGAATTACTTGGGTCTACCATTGGGGGCTGCCTCAAGGACGGTAACAATATGTGACACAATGATCTAAAAGATCAAGCGTAGACTGGCTGATTGGAAGCTGTATTTGTCAAAAAGGGACAGGATCACTTTAATCAAAAGTACTCTTTCTAATCTACCAATGTACGTTTTATCTCTTTCCCAATTCCAGCAAGTGTGGCGAGCCGAATTGAGAAACTATACAGGGACTTCCTTTGGAGTGGCATGGGGGATGACTTTAAATTCCATCCAGTCAAAAGGACTAAGGGGAGGTTTGGTAAGTGAGATGAGACACAATTCGCATTTCATCTCATCTCATCATTATAATTTTTTTAAATTCCCACATAAAATATAATAAACAATTCAATTTTTTCAAATCTTAATTCAACTTTTTCAAATCCCAAAACAATAATAATTTTAAAAAATAATATTTTAAATTTTCATCTAAAGCAAAAAATTCTTATCTCACTATCCAAACCTACCCTAAGGTATGTTCCCCACTTCCCATGGGAGGGTTGGGTATTAGAAATCTAAAAACTTTCAATAGAGCATTATTCGGGAAATGGTTGTGGCGATATAAAACACAGAATCAGAAGCTCTATGAAAGTTGGTGATTGAATATAAGTATGGAAGTGTTGTTGTTTTTTTGTTTTTTTTTTTTGGGGGGGGGGGGGGGGGGGGGGGGGGGGATTTGGAGTAGTAGAGAGGTAAATGGGCCTCACGAAGTGGGGATGTGGAAGCATATTCGTCGGGGATGGGAGGTGTTCTCTTGTCACACTAGACTTATGTTGGGATATGGTTCTAGAATAAAATTTTGGAGCGCCATATGGTGTGGAAATAATACACTCAAAGATTTATTACTTCAGTATTCAAGATGGCATGCGAGAAAAAAGCTTCAGTGGCTGATTTTATGGTGATAACTGGGGATCAAATACAGTGGAACATAATCTTTAGCAGGGTGGCTCAAGACTGGTAGGTTGGTAGTTTTGAGGATTTTTTTTTTACTTTTATATTATGTAAGACTGAGCATCCAAGGAAATGATAAGTTGTGGTGGGCACCAGCAGGTAAAGCCACATTCTCGGTTCGATCATTCTATAAATCTCTCACACAGGTTCAAAACACTCAATTTCCATAGAAGAGGTTCTGGCATAATAAGGCGCCTCCCAAAGTGACTTCTTAGCATGGACAACTTCATTGGAAAAGATCTTGACGACGGATAATTTGTGAAGACATGGGGTGACCATAATAGACTAGTGCTACAAGTGCAAGAAGAGCGGTGAAACTGTGGATCATCTTCTACTACATTGTGATGTTGCTAGAGTGTTATGGGTTGAGGTGTTCAATAGACTAGAGGTAGTGTGGGTTATGCCTGCCACAGTGGAGGCACTCTTGGCTTGTTGGACAAATTTAGGAGGTATTCCACAAATCAAAGCCGTGTGGAAGATGGTCCCTATTTGCATTCTATGGTGCTTATGGCAAGAGTGGAATGATAGGAGTTCAAAGACTAGGAGCGATCTTTTGAGGATCTTAGATCGTTTACTTATCAAAAAAAAATTACACCCAATTTGTCACACCAAGTTGCGCATAACATCTTTTTTTGAGCAAGAAGGCGCTATGCAAGTACACATGGCATATACAGTAGATACACCTAGTTAGAAAGAGCAAAAAGATCCATAAAGTCCTGAAAACTAAAGCTGGAAGAACATATGTATGCTGTCACCCAATGAGAAGAGAACTAAAAAAGGAATCCTTTAACTCCCCCATCATCTTATCACAATCTGACAATAACAAACAAATGCAATATGCTTACAGGTTTGCTTGGGTACTTCCGCTCTTCACCTGAATATCCTGGTATGTTCAAATGCCAATTCTTCTCTGCAAAATATTTCCGTCGGTTAAAGTTGTTACAGTTCTATTTTCTACACTAAAAAGGAAATAAAGAAAACAGTGAAGCAATGCTATTTTGTTTTATTGTTTTAAAAGTATGAATCAGGGCAGTTTAAGTGCAAACCAGTATCATCAATAAATTACGCCCCATGAGGATATGCTATACTTTCAATCCATGCATTTCGTGTTTGTTTGAAGTTTGCTCCCATAGATATTGCAAACATACCCCTGAGATCAATCTTAGAGGCCCCCTATTTAGTCTTTGTTAATCACACCATAGACCAGGTGAAAAAATAAAACTTATATGAGCCGCATCTTCCTTTGCACTATATGTTAACAAAAATGAAAAGACAAACAGGTTTACAGATGGTGCAAAGGTGGAGAGAGTCATTCACCATCCATCTTCCTCTGCAGTGCTGACATACCAAAGGCTTTGAAAACTGAGAAATCGTTATCTGTTGTGTATTCAAGTAGGAGTTTTCTTTTGATAAGTAAGAAGGTATTTTCTATGCAATTTTTTTCAACAAAAGTGGTATTCAACAACAAAGTTTAAATTGGTTCAACACAAAATCACAGCAGTAAACGAATGTAGAATTTGACAACAATAGTAAAAAAAATCAATTTCCAGAATCAGTAACTTTCCAGACGAGCTTTTGCAAATCATATGAGGTTTTTATTTTTGCAAAAATTCAGCCAGTCAGAGAAACTAAAAAAATCAGTGATGAACTTGTTGCGATGCTCAACCATTATGTTATACATATTATATTATAAATCATCTGATGACATGTTGTAGTTCAGTACAAACCTAGGTGTAGTAATAAATCCTTGGACTCTAAAGTTGATGATTTCCGATGTTTTGCCAAACTGCATGCAAATGTAGTCACCTGCAAAAAGATACAACTTGTTTTCTGTAAGACCACCATAATCTCACCTAAAGCACAAAAATCATTAACCATAACTGTCATTACAGGGTAAAGGATACAACGTATAAGGATGAGAGTGGCAAAACTTCAAACACAGTTCTATAGGTGAATCCCAACTCCAGATGATTTCCTTAAAGCAGAAAACAAAGAGATCTCAAATATCCTACTGTAATATTAAGACAAGTAAATCAATCCAACCGGATAATTTCAAGCTTGATATACAAATGAAGGAGCTATTAATATGCAGGACTTATTTCTGTACTTTCTGGTTCATTGTGAGATGTTGGACGTTTTTCATACATCACAATTACCTTAATTCCAACTACACCCATAGCAACCATTCAAACTCAAACATGAAGTTCATACAAAGATTTTTAGGTATATAAGTACAGAATCTGTGCTCTAACTTCTAAGATAAATATTTCTTTTGAAAAGGAGGTGATCAAAAATTTTGATTACCAACTTATAAAAAAAATTATCTTAGAGCACAGAATCTGGCAGAGACTAAAAGGCGATCTGGCAGAAATTTGAAGAAAAATTAGTTTGAGAGAGGGGGGATCTGTTTGGACTTGTAGACAGACATGCAGGTGCATCTTAAAAAATTATATTTGATAAATAAAAGCAGTAGAGAGCCTCACAGAATCAATGAAGTCGTCGGCAATCTCTAAAAGAAGATCTTGAACTTCAGGATCCAGCTTTCCCTGTGAATCCACCTGAGCACAATCCCAGGTGAAAAATATATCATTAGAGTGGTGAAAAGCAAGAAAGAAACTGATATCTTTGGATATGAACAGGATAAACAGAGTGGACATGCAGTAAGGACCTGTGAAACCAAATCCTGTATTTTTCTTTTCCCAAGAAGTTGATTGGTCGCTTCTGTTCCTTGGCTAGAACTCCCCCCTGGTGTTGTTGTACCAGATGCAGTAGCATCTGGTTGTGATCCTGTCAAACTAAGTGATTTCTGGCCTGTGTGTCCAGGGACCCTAGGAGAATACTGCTGCTGCTGATGCAGAGGCAGTTGTTGCAATTGTTGTTGTACAGGTGGTTGTAGTTGCTGTTGTTGTTGTTGCTGCTGCTGCTGCTGCTGATGTAGTTGTGAATGCCCCATTGGTTGCTGCTGCTGTACCAGCTGGGATAGTTGCTGTTGATTCAAGCCCAAAGAGGTTTGCTGCAACTGCTGCTGAAAGAGGACCTGCTGCTGCCTCTGATGAAGACGGTGTGAAGTTGAACCAGTGCCAGAGATTGGTGGCATTGATTTCAACCACTGTTGCTGTGATAAAGAGTTTTGTAGCATGGCTGGCTGTCCATTCTGAGACAAGCCAGGTAACTGAGAGTTCATAAATGCCAGCGATGACGTCCTGGGTAAGCTTTGAATCTGCAAGTTTGTAAAGTTAAAGTGAATGTCATCATGATCATGGATAAAATTTTATATGTAAAACATGCAAACAGAACCCAGCAAAACCGCATCACATAAGATTGTTAAGGCTGAGAAATACTCTATACAGCTGTATCCATTAAGTATAACAATGACATCAATGAGAATTTAAATAAAAAAAATACGACTCACTGAAAAAGGTACATAATACAATGACTTGTCTGCACGGGACTTCCAAATACTCCCAAGGTGTTATAACATGATTTTACCCAGTTAACATCGTACATGAGATTATACTTGGTATCAAGGGGACCAAAAGCAAATTTCCCAATTAAAGAGTTAGTGATTCAGTTCCCAATTCCACTCTTGGAAAATCTCCAGAATGTTGTTGAATATGGAGCATCTAAGGAGAAAGTCAACCACAACATGATGCTTGACCCCAACCATTGCAGAAACCCTCGAATTGCATCCAAGAAGTGTTGGATTGTGTACTTTAGTTTAATTTTCAAACTATGATGCTGCCTTGCTTCTGAAGTTCAGATTACAAATAATTCCAAATATCTCTCAGATTCAATAAAGTATGTATCTTTAGCGTTAGAAAAAAACTATAACATCTATATCCCATAAAGGAAACTTAATTTTTTTTATCCGTAAACAGAAACTTTATTAATGAGAAGTGGCATAGCCCAAGTACACAAGACATATACAAGAGCAACACCCATGCATGATTGTCTAAAGACATAGGAAACTTAAATTTATAACATGAGAAAAATGGACAACCACATACAAAAACATATAGATGATGAGAGAAATAATTGAAAGAGTATAACCATCACTAGTTAACCTGATTCGGCAACTGAATATACATTAGGTAACAGTATACCTGTGCAGAGTTGAGAGAACTTTGATGCTGCAACTGTTGCCTCATCTGACCCGGGTTAATTCGCTGGGCATAATTGGTGGCCCCATTCGCTCTTATTTGTGAGCTCAAATTAAGTGGCCCCATCATTCCCATTGCTTGCATTCCTTGTAAAGCTTGACCAGCTGGGTTAACTTGATGAAATTGAGTCCCTTGGACCAGTCCAGCTTTCTGCCTTGGCTGCATCCAATTTTCAAATTTTTTCTTAAACAGAAATGATTTTCAATTGAAAAATGCAAGGGGTTCAATTGCTAGGTACCGTATGCTTGAAAATAACCAAGCAGGATATTAATACAAAGGTTGATATTGTAACATATATTTTGTTAATTGTGTTCCTAACGTGATCAAGTCTACTTCACCATACGATTGGGTTACATTTCGTAGGAAGTGCTTGGTGTCCAGGGAATTCCAATTCATTGGATAATCATAAACCATTTCTAATAGTTCACTGTTAAGCGCAAGAATAACATAGTTGTGCAAAAAGGCGTTTTCCCCAAGAAGCGGCTATATCAAATGGACCATTTGCTAACGTGCCATCCACGAACAACTCCAAATCTCCTTTACCAACTACTAAAGTCTAAAACCGACAAAAAATTTTACCTTCCAAGACAAGCAAAAAAGCACGTAAAAATGCTATGTAGACGACAGTAGAGTTAAACGATAATCCAATTTCTTACCGATGCTAGCAACTGGGGTTGCATATTGAACTGCGCAGCAGCCGCGGCGGCGGCTGCGCCTGACAACATGGGCAGGTGGCCGCTCTGCCCGATCAGCGTTGAACGGGACAAGTTCCCACCAGTACCCAATTGCTGCTGATTTTGCTGCTGAATCCCACCAGACCCACCAAAATTCACATTCCCATAAAGCCCCTGCTGTTGCTGTTGCTGCCTCATAACCCCAAGCTGCTGAATCTGATTCAACCGCGACATGGACGATGAGCGTTGCATGCTTTGCTGGATTTGATAATTCGACATTCCGGGGACATTCTGGGTCAAACTCTGCGGTTGCTGAGATTGCTGCTGTTGGGATTGTTGCTGCTGCGGTTGTTGTTGCAGCTTTAGATGTTGGTAATCTAATCCAACGGCTGGGGTGAGCTGCTGATGTTGTTGCGGTTGTGGTTGGGGGAGAGGGATTTGTGGAGGGGAGGAGATATGGTCAAGGGAAGGGGAGTGGGAGTGTGAAAGGGGAGAAGGTGAAGGGATTGGTGGTGGATTCGATGAAGAATTTGATGGATTTTGAGCAATTCCGGTATTTGTGGGCGTGGGCGTAGGCGCTTGTGTTGCAATTGTCGTTGGTGCTGGTGGTGTCGCAGTTGTTGGGTCGATGGGGTTTGCGTGTTGGAGGGGCTTTGGAGACGATGCTGCTGCTGCCGCACTTTCTGCCATTTCTTCTGAGAAATTGGGTTAATGGGTCTCTCTGCTTTTCTTCTGCCTAATTCATATTTCAGGTTCTGAAATCTGATATCTGAGGGGGGCGGAGGGTCAAAGGATCGAAGCCGAAGAAAACTGAGAAGGACGGAAGAGGGGGTTGAATATAGGCCGTACACGTCAGAAAATGGAAGGCTAGAGGATGATTCACACGTGTACTTCTTGGCTACAGAAGCTGTAAAAGTCAACATAAATATGGGTGGACTGGATCGAGTAGTGATACGGTGAGAGCGGCCCGTTGTACTTTTCAAGAGCTTTTATTTTATCCATTTTATTGAATTTAATATTTTTCCTTTCCTCTTTTATCCATTTTATTTTTCTTTCTTTGTTCTTTTATTCGTTCCACTTGTCTTAGAAAAAGAGATTATTATATATTTTCTTTTTGAACCTTTTTTTTTTTTTCAAAAAAGGCCAAACAGCTAAACAAATAACATAAAAGTAATAACTAATAGAAATGTATTATATTAACAATAAATATATGCGATACTTTATACTGACTGATTAATAGGAATAAATAGTATATAAGATCTTAAATTATTTGAGAATTATAAATTTTTATTTTTTATAATGATTTCAATTACTCTAATTATATTGTTGACTAATCATTTTATAATAGATATCAGATGTGGAATTGCTTGTAAATATATATATATATATAAGTATTTATTAGTCATTATGGATTTATCTATATTGATATTGGATAGTGGAATGTTATGAGAATATTCCACTATCATGTATTATTTTATCATTATTTTCACTTATTTTTTACTATTTTATACTATTATTTAATATTTTATTATTTTTTTACTACTATTAACAGAATATTTGACATCACCCCACTACCAAAACAAAAACAAAAAAAAAAATCTTAATATGTATTATTTTATCATTATTTTCACTTATTTTTTACTATTTTATACTACTATTCAATATTTTATTATTTTTTTACTATTTTTTCACTACTATTAACAGAATATTTGAGATCACCCCATTACCAAAACACCAAAAAAAAAAAAATCTTGTTTTTGTTCTAAACTTGTTATTTCTAATTGGGTTTTTATTTATTTATTTATCAAAATACATGAAAACCTGTGCATGAATAGCTAAGTTTGTTAAATAAAAAATATATATATTTTACAAGAAGTTAGCAAAAATACAAAATCTTTAGAAGAGAGTTAATGCTGACATTTTTATCTTCAAAATTTTAGTTGAGTTTCCCATCTTTTACTCTCTTTTGTTTTCATGTTAGTGATAAGAAAACTCACAAACTTTGTTTTAGTAAAGAGATGCACAAAAATTATATATATATATATATATAATGTTATTTTGCTCCTTCATTTTTTTACTATTCATGTATTTAATTTTTTTTAATTTTTTATTTATTGATTAAGAGAGTGATTATTATTATATTAATATTTTTTTGTTATATTTTTTAAAAATATTTAAAGATGTTAAAAAATATGAATAAAAAAATTAAAAAATTAAATTTTACCTAAGGGACACGCCGCGCGGTTAGTGCTAGGCGGCACCCTAGCAGTATTCATTCATATATATTATGCCAAAATAAAGAGACATACTTTAAAGAAAAAAAGGGTGTAGAAAAACTAAAGATTTCTAATTTATTTATTTATTTAAATTAATTTAAATTAGTTAAATGAAGTTTCATAGATTTATTATTATATTTATTTGTCTGCTTAATGCTTATAGTTCGGAAGGTGGCGGCGGCCGGGGGGTCACTATTTTGTTTGATGATTGAGGTTATATCATGTTATTGCGTTATTAATAAGGAGAGCAGTGTCGACATGATAAACTTCTTCGGCATGTGTCGAATAACGAAAACGGAAAACGTCTAAAGTTGAAACGGCCATTTAAAGTCGATGAACTTCGCTGCAGCAGGTTGAATAAATATTCATTACTTTTCTCAAACTCTCGGCAGTTATTGCAGTAGCCAGCTCACCCTCCCCAAACGAAGAGATTTGCCGTTTTCAGCCCTTGTAGCGACATGACAGAGAGAGATATATCTTTCCTTTTCATTGGTCTCGATTTAAATATATATATATATATTTTGGGGGGATTGAGTGGGGGAGGATACATTTCTCACATTCTAAAAATTGAAATCACAGGAGACAGGAGCGCAAAATCGAAAAGCTATTACACAACCTAACAAAAAGAAAGCCGCATTTCATCTTCAATAGCTCTATCCTACAATCACACACTGTACAGGAAATCTACACTTTTTTAAGTGCTACCCTTACCCCTAAATCAGGTAATCTACACTTTTAAGTGCACAAAAAACCAACTTGGAATGCTGAAGTTGTTCCAAGCACCGTACCAAAGCCGGAAAATTTCTGATTCATATCATATTAACAAGCTAAAGCTTCTCTATAGCAAGGATGTGCTCATGGGATTTGCAAAGAAATGCTCACGAAAATATAAGTTTGTGATGCCGGCGTTTCTTCCAAGGAGGGTGCCAAGAATGGCAGGAGGCGCATTGGATGTAGTTTGATGCATCTTCTTCACATAGAGGTGTTTATCCAGGATCATCAAATCCAATAGTTTTCTACTGCTCTGTAAGGAATTTAGAGCTTGAATTAGCGCTTCTATTCACAAAGAATGTGCTAGTAGCAGTCCATAGATATGCATAACAGTCATGAAATGACAAGCATAATTGATAATCCCCACATGAAGAGCGAAGAAAAATTATTCAGAAAACATAACTTATAATTTCGACTGAGAAAGGGACAAAGTTTCCCAAATAATATTTTTTTCAAGGCAGGATAACTCAAGATTTGTAGACTTCATACTTCCAATATAATGTCCAGAGGAGTTAAAAAGTTTACCTGGGGATTCAATATATCCATCTCACGGATAATGTCACCCTAACAATAGATGGAAAAAGAAAAGTAAGAAAACATAAAAAGCAATGTCTTATGCCTCCCAAACTGCCAACTCAAGCTGATAAGACTAGTCAGACCAAAAACAGAACTAACTAAAACGGATTTTTGTAAAACAAAAGCACAAATGAAAAAAGCATGTACCTCTAATATCCCGGGATTTTGCATTACAATTCCAAGAATACGGCGTTGAAGTCCCTTGTAAACAATCTTGTTAATGGTCCCATCTCCATTTATCCATGGCAATATTGGCATACACACTTCATCAGAACAGATTGCAAAGGTCCCACCCTCGTTATCTCCTCCAGGAAAAACAGCTTTGCCCTGCATGTTGTTTGTTTGACTTTCGTTTGAGGGATTGGCATCCTCCTCAGGAAGATTAAGAATAGTCACTTTATGCAAACTGTTAGCACTCAAGCTAACTTCTCTTTGTGAATTAGCATCACCAAAAACACTATTTTCTGGCAGGAGGATCGAATGGTCATCACCAGTTCTTCCCGAGGACTTCATCGATGAGGGTGATTTAAGATCTTGACAAAAATCAGATATTGAGGTCAAAAAGTACTTGGAACGATATAGAGAATCAACAACACGAACAGAGTCATAAGCATTGACCTGTATGAAAAGCCAAAACACAACGAGTTACAATTGCATATAATTTTCACATCCAACTATGAGTGAACTTCCAATCCTAACAAAATTAAACAGGACAATAGGAAAATATATAGCAAACATGGGACGACATGACATTCAAGATGCTTTAGGAGGGATCTGACCTTTAAGGCTTGGTGAAATGCTTGTAGCACGTCAATGATTAGTTCAGGCATTTTTTTTCCTAAAAAGCAACAGGAAATAAGCAATCCACTGAAACATACGCATTACCTATCCTTTTTCCAGAAATTGAAAGCAGATACATGCAAACTCATGAAAATGAAAAGGTATAGCATTGACACCTGGCATATTTATGAATTGGGAAACTTCTTCAATGCTCAAACCTTGATCACCGGCCTTCTTAATGGCAGCATAAACAGTCCTAAAAACTTCAGGATAGATGGGACTTGCTTGTTCCTGATCAAAAGGCAATGGCATCAAGTGTTCAGCAAAGCCTGCCATTGCTTCCCAAGGTGACTCATTACAACTCCCAGATACAGGGATAAAGGCGTTCGAATCAAACACTTCCTTCATATGGTCAGCATGAGGTGAACTGCTCTGACCAAAAGTAATGTTCGACTGATGAATTCCATCAAGAAAAAGCTGCTCACATGTACAGCTGTTCTCATCTCTGAATAATTCTAGAGCATTGGCTATTGAAATTGTAGCACGGCGTAAAGATACCATGATGCCAGGAAAACCTTTTTCTCGGCGAGAAACAATTTCACCCTCGCTTGCTACTGAGGTTTTCGGCTTCTTAGCCTTATCACCAACACAAGATTCATTGTTTTCACTTTTACGTTTCAAGTTTCTCAAGTCTTCAGCCTCTCCAACACCTTCATCTGGCAAGTGTGGAGAAATGGACAGCTCACCTGAAGAAACTAGAGCAAACAAATGGAAAATTTCCCCGCACTGTAAATCTTCACCAAGATTTATCCCACCCTCCATAAGATCTTTTTCTTTTTCACGGAGCCAAATGGTAAATTTAGCAGCTCTCTTTCCAGTATTAACTGGAAATTTTGACTTAGAAACGCCATGCAAGAACTGTAGTGAAAGTTCAAAAGGTTGAGTACCATTACCCCCGACCTGCCACAACGTGAAAGCTTCGGATAAGAAGGCAATGTAAGAAGAAACTTCATATTAGATTACTAGAAATGCAAACAGTATATAGCAGCTACTTATATATTAAAAACAATAAGACATTAAGATAGCCACTAATAAAGTCGAGGCATTTAAGAAAGAAAAATATTTTTTATGACTAGGAACTCCAGACACCATGCAAACACAACATGTCTTTTAGCCGGTTGCCCACATCACATAGATCAAGTAAATCATCGGCTTTTCATGGATGGGACATAGCCACTAGAAATTTTTTGCATCCAAGGTTCAAACCTTAGACCAGAGGGGAACATACCCCCAAGACCAATGCCCTTAGCTTGAAAGCCATCTTTTTTAGCTCCACACCAGACCCTGAAGGCATCAGAAACGGGCTTTCTCAGAAGCCAATCTTTTAAACATGACAAAGATACATGAAAACTGGAACTGCAGATCTTGCAGATGGAAAATCTGGAGGGTGTAAAGCATCAAATTATTTTGAGCTGAAAACAGGGTCTCTACTCTATTTCTTTTGCAAGCAAAAACCTTGTACAGGGAAGAAATGTGGAAAGAGGTTCGAGAATGTAGAATTTGTTGCCAATCCAAGAATGAGAAACTCCCTTGGCCAGCTCAGGGTCCAAATAGAGGTTTGATAACCTTCTTTTATGACATGTATACGTGACCCCTGTCATAACTTTGTAAAAGGCCATCAAAGGCGGAACCAAACCCAGGATGTCTGAATCTACAGCTCATCCCAAGCCTACTGACCACTTGGCTGCACCCTAGCAGGTGAGGTTTGATAAATATAAATGCTGCATGAAGCCTGATTAGAGAAACATGTAAGATACGAACACACTGGCCCAGCTACAGTACATATTTTGGCCATATAGATGACAATCAAATTAATCACCAAAAAAACCCATACTAGGACCTGAATTCACTAGCATAGCCCATGCATGCTGCCCCTCGTCCTTTATCACTCGGTTAAACATAGAATGTGTATAATCAAAGAAATAGTAAACAGAACTAACCATGATTTTATTCTCTCTAAGGTAGTTAAAAGCTGCAAAAAGATCATGCTGTGAGTAACGCCTTAATATTTCTGCCAGCAGATTTGGTACTGCCGGTGCTGTTGAGGTACTCAAAAAGACAAGCTTAAATAGCTCTACAGCATTGGAAACAGCCAATGATTCATATACTCGTCTACTAACATTAGCCCCTTCATTCAAAAGATTAATAAACTTCTGTTGAAGGCGATGACGTGATTTGCGGACAACAGCTTTCTGTAGCATCCCTCCGTGGTTCTGAACATCCTGACGAGTATTTGATACATCTAATTCAGATTCTTGAGAATACTGCAATAAGAATAGATATATTGTAGCCAGTGAGCTTCAAAAGTTACTCAAAAGCATGAATATGAAGATGAAGAAGATAATGGTATTTATACTCAGCAAGGGGTGCTGATTTAACTGGCAGATGACACAATAACAGTGCACATGGACATCAATGTGTGTGTTTTTGGAGAGAGAGGGAGAGAGAGAGAGAGAGAGAGAGAGAGAGAGAGAGAGAGAGAGAGAGAGAGAAGGCAACCAGGTTGGCATATTCAAGACATTAAAGTTAACTAAATTCGTCAACCAACATCGAGTCTTCTTTCAGATAAACTTAATTTTTTTCACCAATTAATACTAAAAAGAAGCTCCAAAGGACTCACAATCCAAGTAGATAGGCTGTACTTTCAAGCCTCAAATTAAGTATTTTTAAAGTAATTGACACAGAAGATTAATAAATGAGAACGAAGAACTTGGGACATTACATATGTTTCAGCAATCTTGTTGAGATCCGACCACTCCTCATATGTAGAACCAACTCTTTTGGAGGCCTCCAGTTTAGCCATCCTCTTATACCGGATAACCTCATCAAGGGCTATCTTTATGTTTTTGTCATTGATATCATCCCATGATTTTTCCTCACAACCTGCCTCTCCAGCATGTTCATCACCATTGGCAAAAATTTGGTTAAGACCTTCCATTGGTGAACTTCGCAGTAGCAGTCTGCGATCATCTTTATTTAGTGAGCTGTTTTGAGTTTTTTCCAGGTGTTTAGCATACCGTTCACCGAGCATATTACAGAGCCTCATTATAGCTTTTCGAAAATTTTTGTTCCTGTTCAGTGATGCCATTCTTTTCTTACAGGTACTTGGAGGTGCTGGAAGGTCAGGAAGCGAAGCCCAATCTGTTCGATGATATTTTGCCCCATGAGCTGCACGGTGTCTTACATATTGGATCACCAATTGCCTGAAAAGGAAGATACTGATTTAGGAAAAATTCACAAAGGTAAAAACCTTAATACTTTTAAGTAATGAAACTAATTCTCACTTTTGTTGTTGAGGAATTAATTCTATCACCTGATAGATCAAATAGACAATTGCGTAGAAGTACATATATGGCATATATGCTTAATATGATGCCCCATATTGAGTGTGAATGTGGTGAATGGAATCCCACATTGCTTGGGAGGTAAGTGTTCTTGCTCTTTATAATGATTTCAAGGGGCACCAATTGTACCATTAACTAGTTCTTTAGGAATATGAGCCTAGATGTAGTTTGGACCTCCCTTGGGGTTTAGCCTTTCGGTGCTTTTAAAATTCAATTCCAATAATTATCATGTTCTTTATCATCACAACAGCAATAATGATTGGCCAACTTGGCATGGAATTTTATACACAAATTCTTTATTGAATGATCCCTATGATTTCCATGCCTTTTTTATGTAATTGACCATTCTGCCATGCTTTGGGGAAATTGTTCTTATGGTCAGCCATGTTATTTTTTATATCTTTATTTCTTTACCTGTCATCTTCATCTGTCCATGAAAACCTTCTTTGACGAGTTGGATTATTCTTTGAGAAGGCACACCGACTAATAAAGGAATAACACTCATTTTCGTTTGGTCCTGGATCCTCAGTTTCTAGGTGATCATCCTCCTTAATTGTTTGTAAATGAAAGTCATGCTCTTCTGAATGAGTGTCCAAAAGATTTTTTTCTTCCACAAATTGTTTATCGGCATCAGGTAATGTATTCAATCTCTGCTGGTCCAACTGTCCATTTTCTGTATCAACTCTGTTCTGCTTTCTTGACCTCGCTTCTGGAGATCTATCCCTTCTCCGAGAAGATGAACTGCGCTTCCTTCTTATTGGTTGGAACTCATTGCCTCTACCCTGAAATCTATTAAGCCGTTGTTGGCGCTTGTCATAATAAACACGAAGCACCTGCAGTGACATTTAAAGAGACAAATAGACATCAAGTCAAAAGAAGTGCAAAAAAATAATAATAAATAAATGAACAGAATAATCCAGCTGTGTCTTGTAAATGGATGATTAAGAAAGTGAAGTAACAATCCTGATACTAAAAAGTAAATAGGACTTGAAAGAAAACTGTAAAAGAACATTTTCCAACATCAAAACTGAACTTGCTATATACATACATATATACATGCTAGTAAAGATACCACGTGCAAGGCAGGTATGCCTGGTTGGAGATGGTGTAATCGAGCAGTATGTCTGTCGGACTAGTCTTGCTCGGATGATTTTGAGCAAGAGTTATTTTCTTGCGATGCTTGGGATTTCTGAACAGTGTGTCCATCAGACTCAATTTGCTCTGTGATTTCGAGCAAGGATTATTTTCTTGTGATGCTCAAAATTTTCGAGCAACGTGTCAGTTAGATTTTGCCTTGCTTGCTTGATCCCAAGCAAGGGTTAAATTCTTGTGCTGCTTGATATTACCGACCAATGTGTCCTTGAACTAGACTTGCTCAGTGATCCTGAGCAAGGGTTATTTTCTTGTGATGCTCAAAATTACTAAGCAAAATTACTGAGCAATGTGTCGGTTGGAATGGTCTTGCTCAGTTATCCCCAGTAAGGTTTATTTCTTGTGATGCTTGAAATTACGAAGCAATGTGTTCGTTAAACTGAACTTGCCAGGTGACCCCAAACAAGGTTTATTTTCTTGCGATGCTCCAAGTTTCTAAGCAATGTGTCGGTTGGACTGGCCTTGCTCGATGAGCCCAAACAAGGGCTAGATTCTTGAGCAATGTATTGGTCGGACTGTTCAAGAAGCTGCTTGCTTCAAGTAAAATAATTATTCAATGGTCTGCTCAGGGAAAGCAAAGGAAGAAAAATTTAATGGGAAGAGATATTCCTTGTGTACATACTGTTTGGATTCTTGCATGTGTCTAATAGCTCCACTCTCACTCTCTCTCTCTCAGTTAAAGAGATGACATGAAGTTAAAAAATGATAAAATGTTGGTTAGTGATGGTGAAACCATGGGTGAAAAGCTTGTTTAAAGTTGGTTGGATTCTGATTTGGACACAGAGCCAGAATAATTCAACGAAGATTCTAATGGAAGCATCATGTCCCTCTTGTGTAAAATGGAGCAGCAAAAAAAGGAAAAGGGGAAAATCCTAGAACTTTGCATCTTAGATGTTTCTTCCCAAATCATTATAAATTTTGGGCTTACATATTTATTTAAAAAAAACAATTGTACAATTTAAAGCTACAGCATGAGAGCTACGAGCTACATAGCTAACACTATTTTATGTTTTTTCGTCTAAACCATAATTTCTACTACTAGCCTCCCCCTTCTTTTTTTCTGTTTTCCTTTTAAAACAATATTATTCAAGTCTTTACCGGGATGCCATAACTATAAGGGACAGATCAAGAGACTCCATAGCTTTGTGTGAAGATGAGGAAAAAATAGGACGAAAATCTTGAGAGCAAAAGTGCTAATTTCCAGTAGTTACACTCAGGGCCTGGTTGGGATTGCAGTATGAGTTTTAAAAGTGCTTAAATAGCCTTAAAAGCTCTTTAATTTTTGGGTCTTATAGATTAAAGCACAAAATTAAAGAGCTTTTAATCTCAAATAAGCTAAAAAGTACACATTTGAGGAAAAGCATCAAACGTGTTTTCTGAATAATGCAGAATGTAATTCGAATTTTAAAAAGACTATCAATGAATGAAAATACCCCTACAACTTTCAGATAATTACAACTTCTAAATTTTCAAAGATATGGTCATAATCTTTAAATATTTAAATAATTGTCATTTCTACCTTAGAAAGCACATTTTTAATTTTTTTTCTAAATAAATGTAACGTGTTTGAAAGTGTTTTAAATATATGGTTGCCAAACAATAAATAACTTTTTAATAGTAGAACTTCTTATTTAATTTATAAGTTAAGAGCTGTCCAGACTCCAAAGTCCAAAGCACACATCTCTCTCTCTCTCTCTCTCTCTCTCTCTCTCTCTCTCTCTCTCTCTCTCACACACACACACACACACACATCAATCTCTCTCTCTGAGCATGGTCCTCTTTTTGGAGGCCTAAATCATAAGTTTTTTTAAGTACTCCAACACCACAGTTCTCATCTCCATGTTCTTGGACATGGCCATCTTTGAAAGATTCCTCAGATCCACCTTGATGGCTTTCTCTCCATCTGGTGGCCACAACCACCATGACCTTGAGGCCCATATGGGCTTCAATGCCAAGGTTGGTCACTCATCTCCTAAAGTAGGCTCAACCCGTACACGTTGGCCTACACGGTGGGTTCGTTGCCCCCACCAAAGGAGTGGTGAGCTATGGTGGGCAAGCCAGATGCTTGCCCTGTGTCTTCCTTTGGCGGTGGGGTCGTTGCTCGCCATGGTAAGGCCTTCTCGGTCGGTGGGATCGTTGCCTGCCATGGGGGTGGCAAGCTATGGTGGGCCACTAAGCTTGCCCACCATTTCCTTTTTGTGACCTGCCACGATGAGTGGCGGGCTATGCAGCACTTGCCCACAGTCTTCTTTGGGTGGTGGTGACCTGCTGGCAGGGTCCTCCCGCCAGCTCTTGTCGCATGCGATGAGGGAAAGGTCCCGCCATCTAGTGGGGTGGCTTGGCCCACGCAATGCTAGGAGGTGGCAGGCTTACATGCCCACCCCCGTAAGCCCCCTAGGAGCACGTCGCCGTGCACCCTTTACATACGTGCATAGTGACATCAACGCACCAACCAAAGGAAAAAGGGGAAAATGTAATTCTCTACATCAAACAAAATTTACTGTTCAAATTGTTCATTGAGTGATAGGCACTTTTATTAATAGAATTGATATGGTTATATACCCAACATGCACACATGGATGCAGTATATGTATAAGTATAAATATGCATATACATATATGTGTGCGTGTGTCTCGTCTGAATAATTAAAGGTAGCATAATATCATTAATGTCATATGAATACCTAGTATGTGCTTGAAATGTAAACCAAAAAAGATTATGGCCTCTCCATCTAACTTAAAAGTTATCAGGCAGGTGTGACTGCATTAGATCCCCCTTGACAAATGCCCATCATTGGCCAAAATAGCATATCCTATGCTATCATAAATCCAGATTAAAGGAACAAATTTCATTGAATGATAACAGATGGCAGATAGAGCCACGTTTGACTTCAATTAGCTAGCACAACAGGAAGGGAATTCAAATGGAGGGCGTAGGTCTCTGGTCAAAATATTATCATCAATGCCATCAATCAACTCAAACTTTGAAAAAAGTATACTATGCATTTTTTTTTTTTATAGGTAATATTTTTGATAAATAAACAAATTGTATTGATCAATGGCAAAGCCAGTATTACAACTCTAACGCCTTAACCACGTAAGCACATTAGAGACAAGAAAATCATGCATGGCCATGCCATTAAAATCCACAGCAATAGCCCATTTACAAAGTGTTCTAAAAAAATAAAAGTTTAAGCTCCTCCACTGATCTTTCTTGGTCCTCGAAGGTCCTCTCATTTCACTCCTGCCATATGCACCACATAATATATAGAGGGATCATCTTCCAGATAGCTTTAATTGGTTTTCTACCCCTTATAGTTGACCAGCTAGCCAATGCCGCCTCCACAGTTTTAGGCATCACCCAAGCCATATCCAGTCGCGAGAATACCTTATTCCAGAGGACCCTTATCGTATCATAGTGTAGAAGGAGATGGTCTACCGACTCTCCCCCTCTTCTACACATGCAACACCAGTCTGCGATAATGATCATCCTTTTCCTCAAATTCTCTGTAGTAAGTATCTTTTCCAGGGAGGCAGTCCAAACAAAGAATGATACTTTAGGAGGAGCCTTATTTCTCCAGATTTTTCTCCAGGGACACAGAGAAGTGGGCTCCTGGGTGAGGGCCTTATAGAAAGATCGAACTGAAAAATTACCTTTGTCTGTTAGAGACCACCACAACACATCCTCTTGTTGGCTATTGGGTCTTATGGAGTATATGAGGCTATAGAAGTTTGCGAAAATACTTAATTCCTAATCTTGTGCAGCCCTACTAAGATTAATGTTCCAAAGAATCTGGCCCCCTCTAACTCCATGACGTCTACCACTGAAGCCTCCTTATCTCTAGCCAACTGGAACAGAGAAGGGTACAAGTCTTTCAAAGCCCTACTAGTACACCATACGTCTATCCAGAATTTGATCCTTGATCCCGTGCCCACACAAAGCTTTACATGACGGTTAAAGACCCCCATCCTCTTCTTATATGTTTCCATAACCCCACTCCATAAACTCCCCTTACTTCTCTATTACACTACTCCTTCCATAGACCACCATACTTCTTCTCAACCACAAATTTCCATAAAGAGTCATGTTCCTTGGAAAATCTCCAAAGTCATTTGCCTAATAGCGCACGGTTGAAAGTCCTTAGGTTTCGAACCCCCAAGCCTCCCCCTGATATAGGACGACACACATGCTCCCACTTAACCTAGTGGAATTTGAAATCCTCCCCCAAGCCCCCCCATAAGAAATCTCGTTGGAGCTTCTCAATATGAACCGCAACACTTGCTGGTATTGGGAAAAGAGATAAGAAGTTGGTAGGTAAGTTAGAGAGTGTACTCTGTATCAATATAGTCCTTCCACCTTTTGACAAGTACAACCTCTTCCACCCCGCCAATCTCCGCTCTATTTTTTCGATGACTGAATCTCAAACTGCAGACGCCCTCAAGGCACTCCCTAAAGGAAGTCCCAAATAAGTCATAGGGAAAGAAGATATCTTACACCCCATCGTTCTCACTAGGTGGTGAATATTAGAAACTTCCCCAATTGGCACCAACTCTGATTTTTCCAAATTCAACTTTAACCCAGAGACGGCCTCGAAGTATAAGAGTAAAGTATTTAACACTTGCATCTGATTCACACAATATAAGTGTATCATCTGCAAACAGGAGATGAGAAATGATAATAGTGTCCCTGTCTGGGTTACCAATCGGGATCCCTTTTAAGAGTCCATTTTCAACCAAAACCAAGAGCATCCTACTTAGGGCTTCCATAACTATCACGAACAGTAAAGATGACAATAGATCCCCTTGTCGCAATCCACGAGAACTCTGAAAGAAACCAATTGAAACTCCATTTATCAACACAGAATACTTTACCGTAGATATACACTAGTGTATCCACGCCCTCCACCATTCCCCAAAACGACATCTCCTTAGCAAATGTAGAAAGAAATTCCAGTTAACATGATCATAAGCCTTTTCCATGTCTAGTTTACACATTATCCCTGACTTTCCGTCCTTCAACCTACTATCAAGGCATTCATTGGCAATTAACACCGCATCCAAGATCTGTTCGCCTTTTACGAAGGCATTTTGGGGTTTCATAATAAGCTGCCCCATAACCTTACTCAGTCTGTTTGCAAGTACTTTTGAAATTATCTTATACAACCCATTCACTAGACTGATAGGCCGGAACTCCTTTAAATCCATAGCCCCCACCTTCTTGGGTATCAGTGCGAGAAAAGTGGTGTTTAGACTTTTCTCAAATTTTCCAGCCATGAAAAACTCCTGGAAAACCTTCATAAGGTCCTCCTTTAATACTTCCCAACAAGCTTGAAAAAAGCCCATAGAGAAATCATCCGGTCCTGGAGCTTTATCCCTGGCCATCTTCCTCACTACCTCAAAAACCTCTAACTACTCGAACTCCCTTTCCAAACGAGAGACATCATTTGACCCAATAGTGTCAAATTTCATCCCATTTAGGGGAGGCCACCAACCTTCCTGCTCTGTTAGTAGGTTCTTATAAAAATCAACTACATGGTTGTGAAGTACCTGCTCATCACTACACTCCACACCGTCCACTATCAGCTTCTCAATATTATTATTTCTCCTATGAGAATTTGCAATTCTGTGGAAGAAACTTGTGCTTCGAGCTCCTTCCCGCAACCACAGTGCCCTAGACTTTGCCACCAAAACATCTCTTCTAACAGGATCAATCTCTCAATCTCAGTGACTAGCTCTGATCTCCTGTCTTGTTCTTCTTGAGTGAGTGGTTGTACCTCTTGCAGCCTCTCAATCTCCTAGAGTTCCAACAGCTTGGCTTTCCTGTTTACTCTTACGTTGCCAAAAGACTCCAAGTTCCATTCTTTTAGATCTCTTTTTAGAACTTTCAATTTATCTGCAAAAATGAAACTAGGAGTACCTTGAAATTGATAAGAAGACCACCACTGTTTGACCCTCTCCACGAACCTTTCCGATTTTAACCACATGTTCTCAAATTTCAACGGCCGACAACCATTATGAACTCCTCCGCAGTCAATCAGAATAGGCCAATGGTCGGAACCAATACCAGGCAAATGTTTTTGCCAGACATTCGGGAAGTGGCTTTCCCATTCTGGAGAAATTAAGAACCGATCCAATCTAGACCATGACTGATTGTTTGACCAAGTCGCGATGCCCCCAGCTGGTCTCAATCTTCTAGTACCCGAGACTTCACTCGAGAATCTTACCACGTTGAAGTCTCCCCCTATACACCATGGAAGTCCCCACCAGGAGTGAATCCCTACTAGTTCCTCCCACAAAAGTTTTCTTGCCGGATCTAGGTTAGGGCCATAAACACCTGCAAAAACCCATAAGAAATTATAGGAGACACACTTAAACGAGCATGCTACCGAATACTGCCCAATGCAATCCTCCACTTTCTCTACCACCCATCTATCCCACATTACCACGACCCCTCCTGATGCCCCGTTTGATGCCAAGAATGACCAATCCACATGACTACCCCTCCATAGACTCCTCACAATGTTCCTATTAATCATCTTCAGCTTCGTCTCTTGTAAGCACATAATATCAGCCTTCCACTCCCGAAGCAAATTCCTAACCCGTAGCCACTTATTTGCCTCATTTAACTCACGAACGTTCCATGACACAATTTTAGGCTTCATTGAGGAACAGACAGCCCCTTCCCTTTCACCCTTCCCCTAATAGCACTACTCTCCGTGTTCATCGACCAATTCAATCTTTTAAGCTCCCCATGCTTCTTCGATTTGCCTTTAGTTTTTTGTTTGTGGCCCACTTCGATTGCTGTAAATAGAGCCATAAATTGTTCCTCATATCCTTCACATGCAATCCCCACAAGTTTTTGAATTTCCCTCACCTTATGGAAGACCCAATCTGAAATATTTGGTTGCGCTGGTAAGCGAAAGTTCAACGGCACCGGTTCCTCCACCCTACTAATCTGAAACCAGAAATTCTCCTTCTGTTGGTAGGTCATCCAACCCTAGCTGTCCACACACGTCAGGGAAGGTGAGATCTTCAATCTCTTCATCCACCGAAAGCTCTAACTCCTCTGAACCCTCCTCCTCTTCATCCAAAACCATCAATGGTAAGATAGAAGCCTCCACCGAGCCCAAATACAGTGGTTATGAGCCTATCGGGCTCCTCTGTCCTCCCTGCGCCGGAGAAGACCCATCCCGATATATGCTCGAGCTTGGTGCTAAACACAGCGACGTCATCTTCTCGCTCAGGGCCTCCGGGATCTCGTCGGCGGTCTCCAATATCACCGTCAACAAGTTCTGTGTCGTTGCCGTGACCTTATCCGCCGACGGCTGCCGCGGTGATGTCTCTACGTCCTCAGAAGCATCGCAGGAAAACGGGTTGATTAAGCCCGGATTGAGGGAAAGCAGACCCGGACTTGGGTCTTCATAAAAGAACCTGGGCTGAGGAGGCCCAAGCCCGAATCGAGGCCCTCCACTCGTGGAGGCCTTGTTCCCATGTGTTACTAACAAGGGAGATGGGCTACGGGACCCCAGGACCGCGGCTTCCAGCCCTAAGAGAGGCCCGGCCTTTTTGGATTCAATAAACCCATCCCTTTGAAACACCACCGTATCAATCCTCACCCTGTCATCCTCCCATCTCCCTCCTTTTTCCTTAAACAGCCCCACATGCTTTCTGACTTCCTCCATCTCCTTCTGCAAATTCCTCAACTGCCCCTGCAGCTCCAACAGACATTTACTGAACACCCACGTCTCCTGTCCAACTAGCCTGCTAGACTCTACATTTCGTAAATGGTGTGGGGCTAAACGTTCCCCCCAGCGACGTGACCTACACCACCGACGGGCCCCCTATGCGCATACGTCGGTCCCATCGTGAGAACCTCCTTGAAGGTTCTGGCCACCGTGCTTGAAGCCCTTTCCACTCTATTTCTCTGCCCTCCTCTGCCTGTTCCATACCCATTTCCACTTGTCTGAACCATCTCTATGGCCAAGTTTTTCACTTTCCTCCATCCCCATCCATCTTCACCTTCTGGAAAGCAGAGCAGCCGGGTTCTTCCTTCCTTTCCATATTCGGCAATCGAAAAATAACGCCCATGCCTATTCGAGCACTGTTGAGCAACAAAACTGCGATAACCCTCTCTAATTACCGAATACACCTCCTTCTTTCCCCCCTTCAGGCAGTCCTCCAACACTTTTACCATCCACAGTGTTGTGTTTCGGCCCACCAGTAGATCGTACCTCTCCTTCCATCCATGTTCTGAAATACATAGATTATTTCCTTCCTTTGTGAGGATAATCAACTTGGACTCAACAACTACTTCACGTGAAACTGCCATTGCACCCACCAAAAACTGCTAAAACTACACCGGAAAACTACACCAACTTCACCGTGACACCCTCACCACCGTGAATAGTTACATGTGTACGGAGAGAAAAATAGGGAAAACTTGAAAACAACTTTTATCCAAGGATAAGTAATATACTATGCGTTTTTTAAAAAGTAACTCTGATATTATCCAATTTTCAAAGTTTTATGCATTGAAATCAAACAACTAAATCTTATCTCCCTCTACCTTCTTTTTTTTTAAATTTGGAAATGATATAGGGAAGAAAATGTTTGGAGTCATTCGAGCAAACTAGAAGACAAGCTAACCTGCTCCAAGGTTAGATTAAGATCCTTTGCAATCTTCTCACACTCTTTATAAGAAAGTTTTTCACTTAGGTCATCCTGCACCACCCGCTTTATGAGCTCAGCACGCTGTTCAGCTGTCATAACCCGAAATGAGGCCCATGACCGGAAAAGGAAAACCTGTGAAATAAAGTTTAAAACAATTAGAACCATCTTGACCCTGAACCGATATGACATCAGTCCATTTGATAGGCAATATATACCTTGCAAATTCCTAAAAACTAGAAAGACAAGCAGGCTGAACAAATTGAAAGATATAATCATACATTACTAAACCAGTCACTGACATATTTAAGCTCAAGATGATAGCATGCATTTAAAAGTTTTCAGTGAAGAAAGTTTGAAATCATTCTATGTAGACAATTTATTTTTGATAGGTAAAACACACTACTCTATGTAGCCAATTTATTTTTTTTTACAAGTAATATAAAATTTAATTGAAACATGTAAATAAGCAGAGCCCAAGTACACAGGAAGTATACATCAGAGAACACCTAGTTACAAGTTAGGAGCTAGAAAGTGATACTACAGAGAAATGGCACAAAACACTACCCTGGGTGCATAGCGCATACCTCAGGAACAGAAGATCCAGGGAATGCAAGTAAAGCAGATCTAAGATCGGCAGCAGCATAGCAATACTCCAAAGTTTGCCAATACTCATCAACAGCTGCTCTACTCGACAGGATAAAGTCATGTCTCATTCGTGGGCGAAGATCAAGAGCTCTAAAACTTAAAGACATTGCATATTTTGAAAGTGGTTCCTCAATGTAAGGCTTAAGCTCCATTACATGCGTAAAATTGGCTTGTGGAATCCCAACTCCCTTTAAATGTCCATTAGTTATCATCCGAATCAACTGCATAAAAAATATAAGCTGTTACACAAGATGGCATAATCCTACAATACAGGAGCTTAAAAATATTGTTTTACAAAGGAAACTCTAATTCACAGGGGGAATGTGGAAGAAGTTGTTCAAAACTACATCTATGGCAGCTAGAGCTGCAAAATAGGAAATTATCTGAATTCAACCAGACTGGAAAAAAAAAAAAAGTTTATTTTTGAATATTTAATTGAATCCAAATCCAGATACACTCGTTTAAATATTTGGATCTGGCTAAATCAGCATTCTACCTCCTTATAACCCCAAATACTTGCATAAACTGCGGAGATAATTACTACAATAGTCCTTATACGCCTAACTAAGATAACTATTGACCACAGACAAACGAATGATGCTACGTAAAATTTTCATACGGATCAGCTTGCAACATCATTCACCAAATATTTAAAAAGAAATACAAATGGGTGAGAGTTTTTGCCAAACAGGAATCCCAATCAAACAAAGATTCCACACAACATGACACTAGTATGTCAGTAGCAGGATTTGCAGGGAACATATCCCAACTTCTTAGTTTCTATAGCATTACCATAGCAAGAATTTTGAAATCAAGCATTCAATGGCGGTTCAATTTAAAGGATAAATGGAGCAGACATTTTGAAAGGATGGGTAAAAATTACATGAAGAAACTATATTAAAAACAGTCAAGATATCATACCTTCAACCGTCGTAAAATGTCAATAATTAACGAAAGCCTTCCAGTAGCATGTGTATCCATTAGATTTTTGTACTCCTGATTAGGAAGATCAGAGAGAAGCAATCCCCTCTTACACTTCTCAATCATATCATCAAACTTTAGAGTAGACCCCACAACTTGTAAGAACAGCTCGACTGGAATGGCCTTAATTGATGCTTCTAGTGAAAACAATTTGCTACTACTTTGAGGGCTAATCAGCTCATAGACATGTTTCTCATATGATAAAGCATCAGTAGAACCATCTGAACCATTCAGGTAATCCCACAGAAAACAATGAAGCAGCTTTGCACGAACCATTTTTGCCAATATAAATCCATTGGCACGCATGGCTTCTGATCTAATAGCTTGGGCATCAGAACCTACATGATTCTGAGCCCTCTGAACACCCTTCAATACGGGAACTGGTCCCTCGTGCTTTCCTCGAGAAGAACCCTGGCCACGACTTTGCATTTCAAAGGACCTATATCTATCATGAATTTCGCCAAGTAGTTCCGGAGATAAATTTTGAATAGATGGGTGCAGAACCACCTGAGTGATACGGCTACGGCCAAAATTTGTGACAACAGGGGCATTAATGTGTATGCATTTGCAGTGCCCTTGTTGCTGAAGTTTGTTTAGAATTCGGTCAATGGTCTTCCTATCTGTTGTTGTGCACTTGTCCTTCTCAAGACTCACAAGCCACTTATACAGGTCACCTCTCAAAATGAACTTCTCATCCTGAACAAGAACAATGACACCTTGGTTATAGGTATTAAAATGCAGAAAGTAAATAACAAATAAAAATAAGTCAGCCACTCCATCCCTCCCCTCAAAAAGAAAGCCTTAGTAAGTGGATGGTTATAAAAACCTGTAATCGCTCAAGTATTCTTTGCTCTCTTCGAGCACCATCCACGGTCAAAGTCAGGCATGGATATCTCTGATATGATCCAGAATTAAGAGGCTTCACGACAGAGGGAGGTGGTGTTTCTAATGAAGTAACACTCGTTTCCATCCCTGTGCTCACCATCTTAAGTTCTGCATTGGAAACTGTTCTTGGTTCATCAAGCAGGTTGTCAAGACAGACATGCATTTGGTCAACATCAACATCCCTTGGGGATCGCTGAGAGAGTTCGGTATCAACTTCTATATTTATCATTTTTCCAGGATGAGCAACATCACCTTCTGGACAAGCAACACAATCTGAAGTTGATGGATCATACTCTGAAAAGGTATGAGCAGATCTCTTAGAAGCATCTAGATTGCCAACATGGAGATTGGACACTTTATTTTCATCAAAAACATTTTTTGATTTATTCAAAAAAGCATTAGCAGGTCCAGAACTGAAATTCCTCGATGTCCAAACTCGATATACCACACATTTTTTGTGATTTTCTGCCTGCAGCTCCATTCCAAATCTAGAGAACATATTAACCAGCCGGTTGTAGTTCTTTTTGTTGTCAATCCCAAGCCTCTTGCATAGCTGAGTGAACAAATATGAATATGCAAGAGAATTAATAGTTGGAGTGAAACATTTATTTTTAAGAATGCATTGCATGCAACAAGCTCTATAAAGCACCATTAAAAGAGGAGCTGTGAAAGCAAACCAAAAGAAGTATATGTACTCCAATAGGATTAGTTTGCAAGATCCACTCATGCCACTACTAATTAGTAAACAGACATTAAAATTATGAATGCAGTTTTAAACTTGCAACTTAACATCGTGGGACAATAAGGCATAACTTGATTAACTGGAGTATGGGGTATGGTAATGTATCAATTAAATATCCAAGGATTTGGGTGGTTGTTTAGGTGTCATATTCATCGAATCCCAAACCTAGGAGGCGCGTATCTAAAATATCACTAACCAACCTTTCTTGATCTCCACAATAGAAGTAATTGTCTCTATGTACCCTAGCAAATAAGGAATAAGCATCTCATTTCAGTTATTCTCTACAAAACCTCTTAGCAAACAAGCAATCTGTACAAATATCAAAGCAAGACACGATTTTAACTGCAAGGCAGGGTTAGAGAATACTGCATGGGAAAATGTCAAAAAAAAACAAATTCGAAGAAATATTATGAAAAGGAAAGCTCATATAAACGTAGAAGCAACACCAACAGGAACCAAGCAAAGACAAGAAGTTAATGCACGCGCCTCCATCACAGTCAGACCCTCTGATCCAGCTGCATCGATCATATCATAAATTTGATGCTCAATTGGAAGCTCTACAAGTTGATCAGTGATTTGATGTTTCTTTCCAAAGTTCAGTTGTTGTTCTTCCTCAAAATCATCATCTCCATGTCCAAGAGTTTTTGGCTCAAAATTCTTAAGAGAAAACTTTTTCAGCAAACGCAAGCAAGACTCAACCTGACAAACAAAAAAACAGTGAGTATATTCAAACCAGAGCATAACAGTCTGAAGTCCAATAGTTAAATACAAATATTTTGCATGTAAACACAACAATGAATGTTATAAAAAGGAAGAGAGAGAGAGAGAGAGAGAGAGAGAGAGAGAGAGAGAGAGAGAGCCAAATTAATTTTAATAGCAAAGGATACATAAACTACTTTCAAAGATAGGTTCAAAAGCAAGAAAAAAGACCAAGGTAAATTCAAGGTAAGACTATTTGAAGAGGAAATCAAGTAGGTACAATATTTGCAAAGAAAATTTTAAGCCTACCTTTCCATTCACTTTGGCATCAAACTGCTCCACAATATGGGCATCTTTCAACCTGACACAAATCTGGTAGCACATTGTGCAGGATACAATATGGTAAAAACAATCACAGGTCAAAAATAAAATAAAAATAATACTTAGGTTTATACTAGTTTAGTTAAACTTTACTTTTCTCCAATCTTTATGCCCTGAAGGAGATCCACAATAGCCAAGATCCTTTTTCACATCTGAGACAACAAGAACCTTCAATAAAAGAATAGCATGAAACAAAATCAGCATTAAGTGGAATAACATGGATGGAGAAGACAACCAAATTTGAATGCAATTGACCTTGTCATTGGATTCTTCAAGTTTATCACAAACAGCTTTCATTGCTGGAAGATAATCCTTTACATACACATCCTCTTTTACACATTTTCCCGAAGAACCATCTCTATTTGTAGCACTTTCATCAACATTACCAAGACTCTCTATCGCCCGTTCTTCCTTAGTAATCTCAATTTTTTCTTGGGACCCCAATGTTTTTGCATAGCGATACAAGTACATTAAATTGGTAGTCACACTTGGACAGTTTTTTTGTTCCCCTTCGTTGCAAGCGTCTTTCGTCCTCACAACTGCAGATTGCCTCACAATCAACCCTTGACATTCAAGGTTCCTCACTACATAAAACAAGTTCTTCCCTTCAATGCCAAATTCCTTGCCAAGTTGACTTTGGGTAATTCCATTTGTTCTGCAGGTACCCAAGGTGTTAATGTTCGTTCTTCAACCTAATTAACCAACCAACGTTTTCCCCCCTCTCCTCCCTTTTTAATAAAAACAAATGAAAAATCAACTACAACCACGGGTCTCAAAGTTTTTCATTTTAAGGAAAAAGGAACAGACTAGCACACAGAGTCTTGGTTACACTTCAACTCAATCCTATGGAAAATTCTGATAATTGAAACGTGGTATTTTCAGGAAGATTCGCCACAATTTTAGCACCGGAACCACACTAGAAAAACTAACTTCCATTCAAGTCAATTAGCAAAGGGAAAAAAACAAACAGCTGTTTCATTATAAACACGCGTTGTCTAATATATTGACATCCAGAAAACTCACTTCATAGTTCGCACACAAGCATAAATACAACAAGTGACCATCTTTACTCGTATACACACCCAAAGTTTAGGGAACTAGACCTTACCTAGCGATGGCGAGACGTTCAAGGGCGCGTCTTTGTGGGGAAGACATGTTGGCATTGGCAGACTGGACATTGTAGAGCCCAACAAAGTTGTCCCTCAAATGCTCCTTGGCAACTATTTTCAAGTTCAGATTCTGGGCATCCTCCAAAGACTGAATTGAAAGGTCAGAAGGACTGTATGAGGCATCCGGGGCTTGGAATTGGAGGGACGGGACGCTTAATAGTCCGGCCCAGATAGCCTTCTTGACGCCCGGGGAAAGGTCTAGGTTCGAGGACGAGAGGAGAGGTTGAAGGCGGGTCCAGAGGGTCGGTAGAGCGATGCCGTTTTGGCCCTGTGCACATATTTCCTCGAGCGCTGAGTTGATGATCGAGTCCATGGAAAAGCATAGTAAGAAGATGGATTTTATTCGAAAGTAGATTATGCATTCATGATGCTTGGTTTTTTTGCGCACACGCGAGTGTTTCTATATTGGAGATATATGTTGAGAATTAAGGTTGATTCTTGCGTGTAGCCAAGGCAGGACAGGGGGGATTGTTCAGGCTGATCAGAGGAAGAAGAGAGGAAGAGCGGGGGTCTTTGTGGGTGAGACTAGCTTGGGCTTGTCTTTTGGTGGATGGTTTCGGAAATTGGGCTTTTCTTTGGCAAAGCTGTTTCAGAGTTTGTAGTCACGACGTCACGTAGTTATCCGATGTCCCCGAACGGACGACGTCACGTTATGGTTGTGATTTATGACTTCAAGTCCTTTCTTCACTCCTATATTTTTCAGTTCTTCTACACTCAATCGGGAAATGTAAGCGTGGTGCAGTCGGTGATGTGGCCTGACGCCACGTCAGCCACGAAAAAAAAAAAAAAAAGGGACAGAAACGAAGTAAAATTCAAGAAAACCATTAAAACCTTTTCCCGCTTCTGGTGTGCGACGGAGAACGAAGAGAAGAACTGAAGCTCTCATTTAGTCGGTCGATTGTTCAGTCCTTTTCGTGGGTGCAGATCGTGTGTCGCTGGGTTGGGCATCTGGTTTGGGTGGGTTAGCTTCAGGCCGGTGTGCGTTGGGTGGGTTTTGCTCGGGCCGGTGTGCGTTGGGTGGGCTGAGTTTGGGTCAGATCCGTGGGCCATCACGTCGGGTCAGATTCGTGGGCCAGTATTTCTGGTCAGTGACGTGGGTTGGCATTTCGTGGGTGGGTCTGCGTTAAGTGGGTCGGACCGTGTTTCGTGGGTCATCTTCGCACTTCACCGTCACGGCCAGGTCCTGGTTCCACCATCGATCTATCTGATTTCCTTCAATATATAGTGTTATTTGCATGATATAAAATTTGATATATATGTGTGGGCTTCGTTGCATTTGCATGAACATGGTAATATTTAGACGTGGCTCTGTTTTGTGGCATTTGCGTGAACATGTTTCCAGTGAGAATGTTCTTTGTTTGAAAATGTATGAAAATAGTTGTGGTAGGTTTTTGGTCTGGTATACTTCGTTTAACAAGCCGATGCTAACTAAGGTTACAGAGACTTTGAGAAGAAAAGGAAACAAAAACATGAGCTCACTTGGGAGTGTTTACAAAGATATTAATAACACCACAAGTGGTATGGTGTTACTGCAAGTTCAATGCGTTATTATAGCACTGATTGAATGGCAGTCTTATATTAATTTAGTTGATAAAATAAATCTAACCCAATAGGCTGGAATGAAGGTACATAGTATTGTTCCTGAACAAATCCAAATTTATTTATTTTTAATTATGCTGACTGAATAAAAATAAAACCAATGAAGAGCATCTAAAATTAGAAACTTTTATTATCATATATTGCTGCTAAATTTGGTCAATCAACTTGATTCCTTATTTCTCAATTTGGTAAATGAGAAATTGTTTTAGTTGCACTATATAGAAGAGTGAGGGGACTATGTCTTGGTCAGTGAGATGATTGGAAGATTTAATGTTTCCAGTGCAAAAGATTGTATACTAGTGTATTATTTTTAACCCTAACATAATATATAGTGCTTAAATGGGACGAGATAAATGCACTAATTGCATAATGCTTATGGTTGATTGGAGTTTAAATCCGTTCCATAAGTCTACTGAAATTGAGATGCAACCAAATATTATTATATAATGACCATGCAAATGTTCTCGGCAGTATGAGTATACTAAGAATCTGGCTCAAAGTTCATATTTACCTTTTTGAGATAGGTTTTTATGATGATAATTGTTGGCATTTGTGTTTCACACATAAGGGGAATACCATGACTAATAGCTTGAAAATTGAGTATTTGATGTATTGTTGTTTGTTGCTAATATTTTTTTCCAGAAAAATTGAAAAAGAAAATAAAATCTTGGCTTCCAACATTCAGGTTTTAACTCAAATGAGAAAAGGTGTGGAAATTGATTAGTATATACTGTTATCATTTTATTGCACTTCAACTACCTCAGTGAGATTTAAGCTATAAAATTAACAAATAAACAGGTTAACGAACCAAGCTAGCATACTTTATTTGATGAAATCCCAATATTGTTATAAATGGAAACCAGATTTTTTGTTCCCTTTATTAATAGCAATAAAAATAAATGGAAACCTAAAACAACATTGATTATTTAGTTCTTGCAGTTTAGGTTTAAATTTTAAATAACTTATATTATTTATTTATTTTTCTTAAAGGGCAGCAAAACGCAAGTGTTCCATTTCAACCTGGGATGGAACCGGCAAGGCCATTTTTCACTACTAGCTCTGCGACCAGCGAAAGATTTGGTGAAGAAATTAGACCCGATTGTGATGAAACTGAAGCAGCATGTACTGCCGATATTGTTGATGAAGAATATCGCCCAGATAGAGCAGATGATTTTGTAACTCAACCTGTTTCCCCCGGTACACCACATGTAGTCACATCGTCAGATGGTGGTGATGATATCATTGAGGAGCCGAAGTCAGGGATGGAGTTCAATACGTTTGAAGATCTGTTGGTCTATTATAAACAGTATGCAAAAAGTAGTGGGTTTGGGGTGATGACACAAAGGAGTGAGAGGGCTGATGATCAAAGTGTCAGATATGTCACCCTTGGTTGTGCACGTGGAGGGAAGGCCCGGATTAAGAGTTCCAATCCGGCGAACCCACGTCCGACGGGCAAGACTGACTGTAAGGCCCGGATTAATGCACTAAGAATTGAGAGAAAGATGTGGTTGACAACAGTGAATAACGCACATAATCATGTAATCAGCCCACAGAAATCCCGCTTCTTTCGGTGTAATCGAGAAGTTAGTGAGACCGTTAAAAGAGTCCTAGACACAAATGACTTAGCTGGCATCCGAATGAACAAGAGTTACGGATCTCTTGTGGTTGGCGCAGGTGGCTTTGAGAATCTCCCATTTTTAGAAAAGGATTGTCGCAATTACATCGAGAAAGCCCGACATCTGTGACTTGGTGCAGGTGGAGCTGGAGCACTTCGTGATTATTTTATGAGGATGCAGTTTAAGAATAACGGCTTTTTTGCATTGATGGATTTAGACGATGACGGGCGGTTAAAAAATGTTTTTTGGGCCGATCCACGTAGTCGGGCAGCCTATAAGTATTTTGGTGATGTCGTGACATTCGACACCACATATCTGACTAATAGGTATGGGATGCCCTTTGCACCATTTGTTGGTGTCAACCATCACGGGCAGTCGATTCTGTTGGGAGCTGGATTGATTTCCAGTGAGGACACGGCGACATTTACATGGCTGTTCCAAACCTGGTTGCAGTGTATGGATGGAATAGCTCCGAAGGTTATTATTACTGATCAAGACAGAGCAATGAAAAATGCCATTGCTATTGTCTTTCCTGAAGCGCGACATAGATTTTGCCTATGACATATACTTAAGAAAGTCCCCGAGAAGCTTGGATCATATGCGACATACCTACTTGGGTTGAAAACAGAGCTGATGAAATGTGTGTACGACACACAGACGATTGAGGAGTTTGAAAATTGTTGGGCTGGGTTTATTAATACATACGACTTACATGATAATGCATGGTTGACAAGTTTATACATTGAGCGTGAGCATTGGGTACCGGTTTTCCTGAAAGAGCACTTTTGGGCTGGAATGAGTACAACCCAGCGCAGCGAGAGTATGAATGCGTTTTTTGACAGTTATTTCCATTCAAAGACAAACTTGAAAGAGTTTGTAGACCAGTTTGACAATGTATTGAAGAAAAAGATTGAAAATGAAAATCAGGCGGAATTCCAATCATTCAGCGGCACCATTCCTTGCGTATCAAGATCTCCAATTGAAAAGAAATTTCAAGAGCTGTACACCAACAATAAATTTAAGGAAGTCCAACAGCAAGTAATCGGTCTGATTGATTTGGAAATATCTCTACAGGCATCTGATGGTGTAAATAGGAGGTACTTGGTAGAAGATGAAGTCCGTATTCAGGAGTTCACAAAACAGGTTACATATTCAGTGGAGTTTACTGTGGATGACTGCAATGCCAAGTGTTCATGTGGGTTATTTCAGATGAGAGGGATACTGTGTAGGCATATTTTGGCTGCATTCAAAGCTAATGGTATAAAGTCATTGCCAAACCAGTACATTTTAGATCGATGGAGGAAGGACATCAAGAGGAGATACACGTTGATCCGAAGTAGCTACAATGCAGGGGATCAGATTGCAAACGGTAATAGACACACAATCCTGTTGAATTTGTGTTATGAGATGATAGATTATGCGGTGGATTCAGATGAGCAATTTGAAGATGCAAAGAAAAGGATTGAGGAGATGACTGTTACATATCGTCAGAACCGGCGCCCCTTATCTAGTACCCAAACAGGTTCGAGCTCGATGTACCTTTTCACTTGTGGATTTTCTCAAGTGAAAAATCTGCGTATTTTGGTCACAATTTGTATAATTATTCATTTTTGTACTATTTAACATCTCCTTACCATAAAGGATGTACGACAAGTCAGACTGCAGTTGGTGGGTCCCAACAAGTTAAGAGTCCAGTTATTGTCAGAGGGAAAGGAAGACCCCCATCTCTTAGAAGAGCATCTATGATGGAGATAGACATGAGGAAGCTTAAAGCCAAACAGAAGAAAACGCAAGTTGGAGGAAAGCGCAAACAGGTGCGTCGATTTGACCTATTTGGGGTGCAACAATAAATCGTAATAACTTTTTGAGTTAGGGTTTCAGGTTCAGAAATGGCTTTATTTGTAAACTTTTATTCATGTCGATGTTTTTTTTATTAATTGTTAGCGAGATGAGAGGGATACGGGATCCATGGGCACGTCCATGACTTTGTTTGATGAGAGGGATACAGCACCCATGCTCACTCGAAGGAATTTATTTGGGCCATCAGAAGTAGACCTCACCCATCCTGTTCAACTGCAGGTAGTAGAACATAATGCACTTTTTGGCTACTAGTTTAATGCTTTATTAAAAGTATGAATCGTGATTAGAAAGTTTATGGTGGATACAACAAGTTCTAGATCATTCTGTGGAGTTTAACAGTATTGGAACCACGCAACCTCATCCCATACTTTCCAGTCAAGAAAGTGTAAGCTTTGTGGATTTTTTTAATTTACATATCACTTGTAATATTTTCGCGAGATTTAATTTCGCGGACTTTTGTTGATCAGATATTTTTTGATTGGATGGACCACAACCGGAGCTCTTTGGGTGGAGATAGGTCACAAGAGTTTGACTAAACTCTTTCATGATGTGAGGCCAGGATTTTCTGTACATAATGTAATTATGTATGTGGATATCAAAGTTGGATTATTTGGTGTATTTTTGTGTGGCAAGGAGTAGGTGATTTGCCAAAATCACCTACTCAAATTTGTGTTATTTGATGTGATGGAAACAGTGGGTATAAACTGCAGTTTTAATTATGTCAATATTACAGGTCATAAAGAATTTCAGTGGATTATTTAGATGAGGTTATCTCAATTTAGATGAGGTACTGAAGAGTTTGTATCAAAAACAACGTGATACAAACTGTGAATGACCCTTACAGGTCATGCAGAAATTCCGTTTAACAAAAAAGCTGTGAATGACCCTTATTATTTGGTGCAGTAGTCGTGGTTGTTGGGCAGGTGCAGTAATCGTGCTTGCAAATCTGCGTATATGTTGATGCAGATGTGAATGGTAATATTTTGGTTTAAGAGTTTGTTTCAACATATGACTTTTGATGGTGCGCTGTTGTATACACGGTTAGGCCCGAATGCCATGATTGCCAAAACTGGGATCATTTGAATGGCAACGACACCACATATCTTGGTCATTTTAAGACTCCTACTACTATGGAGATACCAGAAATTGAAATCAATTTGAAATGCCAAAGATGTTTTACAATCTTCTAAACTGCTCAGTCCAAAAACAAACATAATAAACATCTGGATCACCTCCATTACTTAGTCATAAATCACTTGCAGTTATAACCCAAATGGTCACAGGTTCAGTACACCTCACTACAACATTGATGTGAGGCCATAATGACCAACACGTTAATACATCAAAATTACCAATATTCCAAAAGTGTGAATGTTCTCCAAACAATCTTGGAGATCAACAGTACATAAAATGAGATACTAGTGGTTAAACAAATATTCAGTGGAGCTACATCAGTCGTAGCATTGGCCGAGATTCATACACAGACACTGGATACATCAAAATTACACCACAAACTATTACTAAAAAAAACCAAGTCAGGATTAATACATTGAAGACTCCCTTGTACTTCTTCTCCAATGCATTGAATTTGACTTGCTCGATGCGTAGCCGCTCATTAAGTACTCTGTCGTGCCTCCGTTCAGCTAACTCCAGTGTCATTTTACAGCAACTGTTCTGCTCACTTTGAATATCAATCCACTCAAAAAAGTCACATTGTTTTTTCATCTTATAGTTTGGACAGTTGAAAAATCTTCTACCAAAAGAGTTCGCTTTTCCAGAAATCCTTAGCTTCGCTTGGGAGCCACAATAGCAAAGTGGTCTCTCCAAACTTGACCCGGACTGAGAAGCAGAACTCATTTGCTATCATGGATATTGTATGTAAACGACCCCACAGATCAGTATTTTATAAGTATATATAACATAAACTGGTTAAGAACTGAAAATCAAACAGTAGATATGTGCATGGGATAAGAAATATAAACTGCAGTTTGAGAATGCCATGAAAACAAATAATTCAAAGGAGTTTTTTCAAATCCCAAACAGGTTAAACAAAAAGATCTATAGAAATATCAATACACAAGTGTAAGCTGTTTTATCAAATCCCAACATGCATAAACATGATATTATCAAAGCCCAATATATAAATACAGAGAGATATCACCATGGTTTATACATAAATACACATCCAGATATTATCAAAGCCCAAATATGCATAAACAGAGAGACATCACCATGGTTTATACATAAATACACACAGAGAGATATTATCAAAGCCCAAATATGCATAAACAGAGAGACATCACCATGAATTATACATAACTACACATCCAATGATATTATCAAAGCCCAATATGCATAAACAGAGAGACATCACCATGGATTATACATAACTACACATCCAGTGATATTATCAAAGCCCAATATGCATACAGTGATATTATCAAAGCCCAATATATAAATACAGAGAGATATCACCATGGTTTATACATAAATACACAAAAAGAGATATTATCAAAGCCCAAATATGCATAAACAGAGAGACATCACCATGGTTTATACATAAATACACACAGAGAGATATTATCAAAGCCCAAATATGCATAAACAGATAGACATCGCCATGAATTATACATAACTACACATCCAGTGATATTATCAAAGCCCAATATGCATAAACAGAGAGACATCACCATGGATTATACATAACTACACATCCAGTGATATTATCAAAGCCCAATATGCATACAGTGATATTATCAAAGCCCAATATATAAATACAGAGAGATATCACCATGGTTTATACATAAATACACAAAAAGAGATATTATCAAAGCCCAAATATGCATAAACAGAGAGACATCACCATGGTTTATACATAAATACACACAGAGAGATATTATCAAAGCCCAAATATGCATAAACAGATAGACATCACCATGAATTATACATAACTACACATCCAGTGATATTATCAAAGCCCAATATGCATAAACAGAGAGACATCACCATGGATTATACATAACTACACATCCAGTGATATTATCAAAGCCCAATATGCATACAGTGATATTATCAAAGCCCAATATATAAATACAGAGAGATATCACCATGGTTTATACATAAATACACAAAAAGAGATATTATCAAAGCCCAAATATGCATAAACAGAGAGACATCACCATGGTTTATACATAAATACACACAGAGAGATATTATCAAAGCCCAAATATGCATAAACAGATAGACATCACCATGAGTTATACATAACTACACATCCAGTGATATTATCAAAGCCCAATATGCATAAACAGAGAGACATCACCATGGATTATACATAACTACACATCCAGTGATATTATCAAAGCCCAATATGCATACAGTGATATTATCAAAGCCTAATATATAAATACAGAGAGATATCACCATGGTTTATACATAAATACACAAAAAGAGATATTATCAAAGCCCAAATATGCATAAACAGAGAGACATCACCATGGTTTATACATAAATACACACAGAGAGATATTATCAAAGCCCAAATATGCATAAACAGATAGACATCACCATGAATTATACATAACTACACATCCAGTGATATTATCAAAGCCCAATATGCATAAACAGAGAGACATCACCATGAATTATACATAACTACACATCCAGTGATATTATCAAAGCCCAATATGCATAAACAGAGAGACATCACCATGGATTATACATAACTACACATCCAGTGATATTATCAAAGCCCAATATGCATACAATGATATTATCAAAGCCCAATATATAAATACAGAGAGATATCACCATGGTTTATACATAAATACACAAAAAGAGATATTATCAAAGCCCAAATATGCATAAAACAGAGAGATGTAAGGGGAAATACATAACTACACTACGAGATTATTGCACAAATACAGTAATATAAAATTAGCAAATAACCTGGACAGTTTCTGGATAAAGGTTTAGGGTTAGATCTAGGCTGCACAGAGTATTTTGGTTTCGGTCTTTGGGAAGAGTTAGGGAAATCGCGTTCGATTTGAGTTAGGGTTTTGCAAATGGTTAGGGTTAGGGTTAGGTTAGGGTAAGATCTGGGCTGGTTAGGGTTTGGGAAAAATTAGGGTTAGGGTAAGATCTGGGCTGGGAAAAATTAGGGTTAGGGTTTGGGAAAAATTAGGGTTAGGGTTACATATTTCGTGGTTAGGGCTAGGGTTTTGCAAATGGGAGAACCTCGGTCAACGCCGGCACTTCTCAGTCCGCCGGACTCGAGCTATCCTTCGGAGATCACGATGGACTCGAGAATTCGAAGGGACTGAATCGACAGAGGAGCGATACGGAATGTGAGATATCACAGAGAGAGAGGGAGAAGTAGAGGGAAACGAGAGAATGGAAACGATTGAAGGCAAACGAGAGAAGGAGAGAGAGAGCGAGAGGGAAAGGAGAGAAGGGACTGAATCGAGGGCAAACTCGAGAAGGAGAGAGAGAGCGAGAGGGAAATGAGAGGAGGGACTCAAACGAGACGGCGAACTGGAGAAGGAGAGAGAGAGCGAGAGGGAAATGAGGGAAGGGGGTGAATCGAGAGGGAAAACAACTTCGTGGGGTCAAAACGGTGCGTCTTCGATTTAATCCACGTGGCCGATGGGGTCAAAACGGTGCGTCTTCGATTTAATCCACGTGGCCGAGCCGCTTACAAGCCGTTTACTCAAAACGACTGCATCCAGAGTTTTCCATATTTTTTAGGAGTGTCGCAGATTCACAATATTATATTTATAAAAAATGCTAAAGTCACCAATATTTGGGTTCCGATTCGATAAAATAATTTTTATTATTATTTAATGATCAAGAAAATATTTTTTAATAATATTTTATTTTTAAAAAATATATATAAAAATATAAAAAATATTTTAATTCTTATCCGATCTCGTGCTGTTCTATATTTATAATTTTTTTTCTTGATAAGTCAATTATTGAAAATATTAAAAATTAAAAAAATTAATAAAAAACTTCATTTTACTAAAAATACATATGACACAATTTATATAAATGCATTAAATACTTAAAAAATATTGTTAAATTTATTTTGAAGCATCTACCTCTCTTTTCATCTAAATTAATTATAAGATTCAAACAAGAATTCCCCCATATCCAAATATAGCAAATTTTCTTTTCGGATCAAGCAAAGTTTGTAGACACCACACATAGCTATAACTTAAATTTTAGCTCGTTTGTTTTCGTAACGCGTTTTATTTTATATAATTATTATATAAAATAAAAATTTTAATTTTTTAATTTTTAAAATAATATTATTATTAAAAATATATATTTTATTTAATTTTTAACTTTTATTTAATTTCATTTTATTTGAATATAAAAACGAACGATGCAATTTCTTGAAAATAAACACACTAGGGTCAATTTGGTAATACCATATCCACTTACCAAGTACGGACCCCAGATCCAACGCTTCTAGTATGACAAATAACTGCACATGAACAGCCAGGATCATCTCCAAATACTGGGCCCCACTTATATACAATGCACAGCGAAAACATGCTCTGTTCTGCACAACATACAAATCTTCTCCTCATCAGACAGTGAATGAACCTCAAGTACTGCATCTGTGAAGCAAACGAGGACGTAGAAATATCTGATTATCTATTCCTCTAAGCTAGAGAGAGAGAGAGAGAGAGAGAGAGAGAGGCTCTTGGCGTGCAGTGCCTGCGTCGTGTACTGTCAATAAAATCTCGGCACAGACTCTCTTATGCTTCTTCCATGATTTCAGGGCCTCCTTCGAGCGGCTCAGAACGGGATTTGATTCCCTTCCCATTTATACTTTTCTCGAGAGAAAAAGAGCCGTTTTCTTGAGAAAATCTTTTATCTCTCTCTCCCTCCTGAAACGTTACATGCTTTCAAGGTAAGAGGAAGAGAATGCGTACGATGTTGTTTTTTTCTTTTCAGTGTGGAATTTTTTTTAATGTGGATTTATGCTTGCACTTCTCTCTACCTGGGTTAAGAAAGACCTCCCTTTTTTCTTCTGTGAATTCCAATGCTTTTGGTGTGTTTTGATTTTACAATTCAGATTTCTATGGAGATATCTTCCTTATATGCCTCAAATCAAAACACTGGCTTTTTTTTCCTCTTACCGAGAAAAAATTACACGAATTTAAAAATCTTTCTATTTAAAAAAAAAAAAAAAAGCTTGTTCTTCTGTTTACGATTTGCAATTCTGGGTATCAATCTTAGTTCTTTTTAACGTTGTTTTCTGCAGAAAACAGGAAGCTTTTCTGCAACATTTTGTTTTTTCCGCAGTTTTGACATAATTTAATCCCTTTAAAAAAATTCTTTGAGAGGACTTCTCTTCTAAGCTGTGTGGCATTGACTTGGTATTTGGGGTCGTTCAAATTCTTTTCCACTTTGAAATCAGAGCATGGGAATTTTTTTTTTTTTTTGCAGAAACAAAAAGAAAAGACTGCTTTTTGTGGAAAAAGAGGTCTTCTTTTACGTACCAAACTAATGCCCATCTCTGATTTTCTACTTTCTACATGATCTCTTGTGCTCCACTTTTCTAAGCTACTGTTTGGTTGCGGAGAAAACGGAGGAAATTAAGTTTAGAAATAAATTTTGAATGTTATGGTTTCTGTAGGTTTCCCTGGTATTACATATTACACAGATGAGATCAAGCCACATTCTTCCTAGGCATAACTGGGTTTGGGATAGTTTCAATGGGATTCTGAGTAGCGGAAATTTTATTTTATTTTTTTCCAACCAATGAGAGGCTAAACAATTATCCCATGTTTGCTTTTTACTTCTTCTCTCCCCTAAAATTTATGCAGAAACTAAATGCAAATATGGTAATCCATTAAATTTCAAAGTCTTTAAGCTTGTCTCTTGCTTTATTCTTTTTCTGTTTTCATTTGGCTGTTGTTTCTGATGCAGGCCCGGGGCTGGTTTCGATTGAATTAAAGTGTAATTGAAATGGAAGGTGATATATCTTCAGGCATAGGAAATGGAACCCAAGTAGATAGCAAGGTTTTGCAGGCATTTCAGAAGAACTTTGTGCAAGTCCAGGACATTTTGGACCAGAACAGGTTGCTAATCAATGAAATCAATCAAAACCATGAGTCAAAGATCCCTGATAACTTGAGCCGAAACGTGGGCTTGATTAGAGAGCTAAATAACAATATCAGAAGGGTTGTGGATCTCTATGCCGATCTTTCGAGCTCTTTTACCAAGTCAGTGGATGCTTCATCAGAAGGAGAATCGGGTGGGAGTTTTAAATCCAATGGAAAAGCCAGTCAGAAGAGAATTAGGTCCGGATAATTGATTTTGTTGAGCTTTTTGTATCACCGCTGCACGCTTTCATTGTGGAACAAGAATGAGTATTTCAGTACCCGAAGGAAAGGATATGATGAGATTGTCTTACTCTTCTATAGTTCTATGTCAGTTAAAATGTGTTTGAGGCTTTATGCTTCAGTTTAATTCTCCCAATTTTCTTTGAAATTGCATTTTCTGTAGTTTTGATAGAAGGATTACTTCAATAAGAACGTGCCAAATTTGCAACTAATATTCTGTGTAACTTCTCTAATGCATTGGATTAAACCATTCTTCTGTTCTTAAATCTTGAAGTTTGATACCAATACTGAATCACTGATTATTTGGGTATGATAGGCTGGGTAGTTTTAATATTTCTTTCTTCACTTGCTCCATTTTTTAATTGTTTATTGTTAGGGTAATTGGATCGGCACCGTGTGGCATCAATCATTGGTCAGTAGAACCTAGTTTGATTGCTAAAAAGTGGCTAATTTAATTTTTGGAGCATAAAGCTTCCACTTATCTTTTAGATTATCTGAATGAATGGCCTTCTGATTTTGGTACAAGTAAATTGATTTCATCATCATTTTCTGATCCATGATCTGCTTTTGATGGAGACTTTGAATGGCCCACTTTATTCTTTTCCCATGTTTGTCAAAAGGAACTCCTTGTAGTGCCCTTACCTGGTTGAGGATTGTGGTGGAGGGTTGGTATATACTTTTACTTTTACCCCCCAAAATGGCAAGATCTCAGTAATTAGAGCTAATAGCATGCAATTCTGCAGCGATGCTGAGAATTTTTACATTTTGGGTTGAAGAGGCAACTGAAGAAAGAAATTTGGATGATATGTATTTGTTTGTATCCAAATGTCTTTAGTTTGGAATCTCGTGTAGTTGATTGGTATTTTCTTGACTAATATTTTGTCCTACTTAATGGCATTCTCTTGGGATATTCCTAATGTGAAAACGATGGATTAAGGAATTGCAATTATACAGAGGAAAGTGGGAGCTTGGTTAGTTTAAAAGAAAGCAAGGCCCAATGATTTTTTGAAGAGATTGAATTGGTAGGACTTGCTTGTCCTTTATTTAGATTCTTTGCTTTGTACACACTGATTTTATATCCTCCCGAAGTTTTTAATGTTGTGAAAATGCCTTTAACATTTCATTTTCTCCCCCAACACGCTTATCTCCACACAGAATTTGATTCTGCTTTTTGTTGGTGGACCCGGAAACTTCAAATCACTCCCCTTCTTGTTTTTGTTTGTTTGTTTTCTTTGCAAATATTTTATTGGCTTTGAGATATGGTTGGGAGGCCCATGTGAGTGACTTGCTTTCCGTGTGCACTGGCCTTTCTTATTCAGAATTTGACCATAAGAAATGATATTTGTAATATTTAGGTTCATTTTCTTTGAAAATAATTATTAAATTAATCATCCTCATGAAAAAAAATATTTTTTTAGTAGTGAATTTTTTTTTTAAATAAATGTACGGAAATTACATATCTTAAAACTGTATATGACTTTATTCTTTGATCATAGATGAACTACCTAGCTTTCTTTCCACAGTTAGGTACCATTTGGATAATGAATTGAAATTAAAAGTGAAAGCTGAATAAAATATTATTAAAATAATATTTTTTAATATTATTATTCTTTTAAAAATTGAAAATTTTGAATTATTTCTTATATTTTATGTAAAAATTTGAAAAAATTGTAATATAAGATGAGACGAAACACTTTCACTAATAGGGGCCTAAGAGCATTAGCATTGGTTTATTCATTTTTATCTTGATTTTTAAATTTGAATAATATGCCTTTAAATTCATCTACATTGACTTATACATCTCTAAATTTTTGCAAAGCTATGAATGGTGATTCTTTAAGTTTGAAAAATCACTTTTCACTCTTCAAACATTTATTTTAATGTTTTTTTCTCTCATATCCATTAAAATCAATTTTGTGAAATTTGTATTAAGATGATTTTGATATATAAAATTTCTATTAAGTTGATGATACAAAGTGTTTTTTAGTACATATTAATATTTATTGATAAATTGATCATTTTGATATATGAAATTAGTAATATTTAGATATATGAAATTGGTATTTTTGAACACGTGATGTTAATTGTAAAATCTATAAAAAATAACAATTTTAAGGAAAAATAATAATAATAATTTTTTATTATTTAGTTTAAAGATACATAATCCAATGTGTGAGTTTTTCTTGATATGCAAAATTAATTTTTAAAATATATAATTTTAAATATGCATACAGAAAAACCAATGTTAGTGTTTTTATAGCTTAAGTGGAATGAGTAATACAAATCAAATGGAAACAGGTGGTGTATGCATTGTGCTTGGATGTATCCACGTTTTATGATAGAAGTTGTTTTATTAAAATAAAGTTAAATATAAAATTAGTTGCCATGGTTGGTCTTAAAATCAAATTCATGTGATTTTTGTTTGTCTTTTTACTCCTTATGATTCTAAGATCGATCGAATTCATACATTTGTCAGACATTTGTTAATAAACTATTACATACACTTAACATATATAACATGCCACACGCAATAAAACTTATAACTTGAAAAAATATAAATATAAACGATTTAAAAATATTAAATAAAAAGACAGGAAACCCGAGTGGGAGGTGATCGGGTAGATAACATTTTTTTAGTTGAAACTAATTTATAAAAGAAGTATCTGGATTTTTTATTAACCGAAATTGATTTTAGTTGACACACTTTTCAAACACATCCAACATTAAAAGACCATGAAAATTATTTAAAAAATTCTTTTTTAAAAGCAAAACAATCAAAGCCTAACATTGAAATGCAGTTCAACTCGACAGATCGCAGAAGCACGAAGGTTTGATGAATTGTTGGCTTAATGAATAATGAGTATGCTTTGGTTAATGTAATCTCTGAAGTTCCAAAATTTTTGGGATGCTAGATGGTATGAGAAATAATATTTGCAAATGTCGTGTAATTTTTTTCTTTAAATAAATAAATAAATACTCGGTTTATATAAAAAAAATTAATCTTTAATAATAGAGTATACCGTTTTTTTAAAATAATTATACTGTATGCTTGTACACTTCCCATACTTTACGATGATATCAAGCATATTTTACAGCAATAGCATCACATGTGCTTAAATCCCGTTTTACTTCAATTGCGGGAGAAAATTAGTAAGGACGAACGTTTTATTTGGAGAGAACAAGATATTGGCGGTGACAGAAATCTGGGGAATCGCAACTCTTGCTGATAAGGTCCTTATCAAATTGTGACCACACGTAGTGCTGGAATCCGACAAGAAATGTAACTCTTGTTGCCGTACACACACTTTTTCTTCCGTGTTTCTTTTCCCTTCTACACTGTTGATTATTGGAAGAGCATGTGGGTACCTCCATCCAAAGTTCCTCATCCACATTTCTGAGAAAATTCTGGAAATTCTTGGGACGTTAATCTTACCCTCATTGGAGATACTTCTTATCACTACTCAATGTTAGTTATTTACTATTAATATTTTCAGAAACCAAGTATGGTATAAATCATCGCAAAAAGAAGAAGAAGAAGCAGAAGAAAGAAAGAAAGAAAGCATCAGAATTCAGACATAATTGTAATCCAGTGTCTCCACAATCTCCACATTATAGTTGCAAGAGATTACCTCTCGAGTCTCGTGCTTTCGTTTTTAGGACTGTCATGTCACATGTGATGATGATAAAGAACGTAAAGAAACTCGATGACAAGATCATGATTCATGATTTCTCAGACACATGAGGGACGCATTTAAGTTTAAATAAGAAAAAGAAAAAGGTTGACGTAGCCTGCTAGATGTTGTGCGGTTGGCTTTGACAGCTACTTGAAACCAGAAATTTAGCACAAGTCCTTTTGGTGTTTTCTGAATCGTCACTCTTACCGATTGTGAATGAATAGGTATGCAGCTCTGTTCAAAACAAACTCGCTTTTACACCCTTTTATTCTCATGCAAACCACTCCATGAGAGCATTACCAGAGAAGTCAAAATAAACGAGTGGCACGCCTTTGTACGTTGTTTGGGTGTGATTACTGAAGCTGCTGGTCTGCTTTCTCCATCAAATTAGCCAAACGATTTTGCCAATCTGAAACCTTCTCGTCTCCATTGATCACCTATTGCCACAAGAATAAGAGAACAGTACTTGAAAACTCTGTTAAAGAGAAATGACCAAGAAAATGACATGCTTAAAATAAACTAATATGGGGTTGTTTATAAATGGGTCAATGTCGTATTCTGCAGTTTATATCTTGTTTTATATGCCACTTGGTGGTGGTTTTTTTTTTCTTTTTATTCCATGGCAATGACTCGATTTTTTTTGTTTCATTGTACTTCTAAAGTTAGCGTGTGTTGGGCAGGAACCTAGGACAAACCGTCGGTTCACCTCATGCAACATGGTAGACGGGATTAGTTCAACTAGTTCATATGTCAAAAGAAAATCGCCAACAAATCAGCTTCACTGAATGGAGTTGGATGTGTAAATGTTTACCAACCTCAAACATGAATCCTCTCTGTGGGACTGCCTCAACAGCTTCCACACAAATAAAGGCAGCATCCTCCTTGCTAAGATTCCCCCGTGCAGCACTACCCTGTCATGAAGAGTAGTGAATGAAGTTCGGTACTAAAGAAATCAAGCAGACCTTACTACTGTTATCTTTGTAGGGTAATTTTGTTTCTATCTTCTCAATGCTTGTCAATTCTGTAAAATTCTCAGTTGGAATTAAAACTTCGAGGGCCCATGAGATAATATTGATCAAACAGGTTTGATAAGATGAATCATCCTTTAAGAATTTGTTTCCATGCATCAAAATGACACTATATTCAAACCAGAAAAAGAAGAGCACGCTGTACAATTCGTTATATTTGCATCTAATATGAGAATGTTTTGCCCGCCCGCTTGCTTATGGACAAGAGCTAAAATACTTTTGGACATTGATACTAAATTACTTTGACACGTACAATCAGTTTTTTGTTTAGAAACTAGACGCTCTTATGATTCTTAACATTCATCATTTGAGCACAAAAAGTAAATATAATGACGTCCAAAAACAAGAAACAGCATGGTAAGAAGTACTAAGTTTGCATGAGACTGGAAAATGTGCAGCCCCGTCCTGCATACAATATGCAAGCTTTCCTCCAGAATCAGTCATATTATTTATTTTCCAATCAATTGGTCAGTTTAAGTACTCTGAAGCTGAGTACCAGAGGTTTGATTCTATCTTGTAACTTGAGAAAGGAGAGGAGTAATAATACCTCTTCAAAGCTAAAACCTTGCTGTCCACCTGGAGTGCTTTGTAAGGACCCGGCCCTAATGATGGTGTAAGGGATTCCTGAGGTCCTCAGCATCGATTCATCTTGCTCAGCCAATTTCCGTGCATTGCTTTTCATGAGAGCTTGAACGCCACCAGCACCTCTATAAGCAGACAACTGCAACCTTGTAAAACCACGATAATAAACAAGCATTTACTTGAATGGTTACCTTTTCGTATTTACACAAGCACCCCTGAGACACAGAGAGATACCTGAGATAAGAGAATTACATGTTGAACCCCTTTCAAGCCCCCAACATTTGATAAGAAACCTTCCTGAAAAACATCGAAAAATAATACTTGGGAAGATGTAGATAGGCAAGATGACCTTAGATAACTAGGAATGCCCCAAAACAAATTAATTTAGAAGCAAATAGCTATGCACAATCAAACTGTTGAAGTTACAATCGAGATATGCATACATTCGGGCATATTATTGTGCGAACTCCTCTTAGAGCTCTCTTTAGAAATGGTCTGTCACTTGCATCTCCAGACATTGACTGCACACAACACCAAAAACGAGAACCGGTATTCTTCATACGAAAAACAAAAGAAAGATTAAGAAATGTGACTGCCAAATTGCCAAAAAAGAATCCACCCACCTCAACATAAGTTCCAAAGGCTTCAAGGGCAGCCCGCTTATCCTTCACTAGTGCTTTAACCCGAGTTCTTTTGACAATCAAGGACAATATTACCATCTATAGAAGCTAGATAGCACAAGGTTCAGAATTCATTTACTGTAAGCCAATTAAGAGCTCTGTACACTACCAAGCAAGAAACTACTCCTATGATGGCATTTCCTAAAAACGAAAATCAAAATGCGGATAAGATGGCATTTTTCAAGTGGTATTTTGAACCTCCTAAGTTCATCCAAATAGATAACGTTATTTATGCCACTCACAGCAAAACACACCTGGCCTATTTCGCTATCTCCATCAGTAACCAAAACCGCATCTCTAACTTCTTCCTCTTCTTCTGTCTTTCAAATAAATAATTGAGTTTTCTTTCAAATCACAGAGACAAAAACTAAAAAAATATTATTTATAGACTACCTAATTGATCATCTTCTTCAACAATGGATGCATCTTTTGGGAGAATCTCGGGTGCTCCATACCATTTCCTTAACTTGGGACCCCCTATACAAACACACAGGCAGGCATCACAAAGGGGAGTGTTAACCATGTTTTTTGATTTGTAAGATAGATAGGAGCTCATAGAAAGAGTACCTTCGATGTAATCAAGAATTTGATCCATAAAACCGAGTTTCTTCTTGGCCGAGCAACGACCGAGTGCACGCTTTTCGATGTCGAATTTGAAAGAAGAACACGAGCTTTGATAATGGTGAAATAGAGACCTGGTTTTGAGAAAGAGAGAGGAAGGAATAATGACGGTAGTAGTACTCGTGCCCGCCATTGATAGACCCTTTCGTTGATCTCGTCCAACCATCTCCTTCCCGCAATAACCAGAATAACTAGAAGATAACTTTTAGCTCATTTCCTTTTTCGCACTAAAAAGACTAGATATTTACATAGGATGCCATTTACGAAAATTCGCACTTTTAATAACTTTTAATCAAAACCGTTAAAAAATTAACCCTCGGCTATTGACCGTAGGATCATGCTCTCCTTGATTACTTATTACTCTCTTCCTCTCTCACTCTCATCCTAGGGTGTTTCAGACCGAAGAAAACCACAAAGTAAAGAGAAGTCGCGGCAGTTCAGTACTGTTTTCGACCCGATTCACTTGAAAACAAAATGGCGACTCAAATCAGCAAAAAGCGAAAGGTAGCTCCGTTATTTTTCTTTCCCCGCTACTTCTCGGCAACCGTACAGACTATTATTTATTTTGACGTTTTCTCGGGATTGAATTATCTTGTTATTTTTGGTTTTCCATAGTTTGTCGCTGACGGAGTGTTCTATGCGGAGTTGAATGTGAGGTCTTGACGAGAGAGCTTGCGGAGGATGGGTACTCCGGCGTCGAAGTTAGGGTTACACCGATGCGAACCGAGATTATTATTAGGGCCACTCGGACTCAGAACGTTCTTGGTAATGCAATGTTTTTACTCTGTATATGTTGTGGCTTCCGAGAAGGTGTCGGAAAACAAGCGCAACTTCTTTTTTGAAGTTTGGTTATATTATACTTGAGGTTATAAGACAGAAGGGCATCGTTAGATTGTCATGGTTCTGTACGGCCTAGAAAAGGTACTACTTTTTTCTTTGGTTTAGTTAAAGATTCTGGGAATGTTGAAGGAGTGTGATTGATTGAGCTTCATGTTTGGCCAAAATTTTTCCCGCAACTCTTTTGAGGGGCTGAATTTGTTATCAGAAAAAACTGTAGATCCATATCCCACTCTGTTTGGTCGATAAGTAATTGTGCTGATAGCACTTATCAGAAAAATTGTCTTGATAGCGAAGTAATCAAAAGTTTGTGTAACAAACCAATAAATTTTATGTGATTGATGTAGCTGATCTGTTTTACTTGGTGATAAGCTACAGTTTTAGAAATGTAAAAATGTGTGCGTCGATAAGCTGCATGTGGGTGCTGAAAATAGTTGAAAGGAAAAGATTCTACTTCGTGTAGTTTATTACACAGGGTTGATCTCAATTTAGAGGTTAAGCTGATTATGCTTTTAATTGGTGGTTTAGGTGAGAAGGGATGAAGAATTAGGGAACTCACATCTATTGCTCAGAAGCGTTTCAAGTTTCCCGAGAACAGTGTTGAGCTTTATGCTGAGAAAGTGAACAACAGAGGGCTCTGTGCCATTGCTCAGGCAGAGTCTCTGCGTTACAAGCTTCTTGGAGGGCTTGCTGTTCGGCGGTATATCTTAAACATACCGGAAGTTGTGTCTTCATTTTTCATGGTATTTTGTCTCCAAACTATGGAAGAGTTCCAGTGTCATATTTGTGCGGATAGATTTTGTGTTGAAAATAACTTTAAATTTGAATTGAACAATAAACATCTGTTTTTCTGGTCTGTTGTTGATCCTGGCTGGAGTTTGCATGCTCCATTCTTTCATAATATTCAAGGTGCTATCTGTGGAACCTTGTACATCAGTTGCTTCACGATTTGCAGAAAAAATGTTACATGGAATGTTGCCCATAAAAAAAAAAAAATGTTTCATGGAATGTTCCCAAAAAAAAAAAAAAACAATGTTTCATGGAATGTATATCTTGTGGTTAGCATTGATTCTATTCCTCCCTTTCCCAACAAATAATGGGTTAAGAGATTCCTCAACAATGCTTACATTAAATATTTGGAGTTTGTTAGTCTGTTTGAACTGTTATATGGTTCTTGGAGTTCGGGAACTCCTAAATTTCATGGTATGAATGTTATTCTCTCTGAAACTGGGGCAATGTTTTTATTTTCTTTCTGTAATTGATGAAGTGTGGTTGGGCAGTTAATCTGTGCACCACAAAGTTGTACATTTTTTAAGTACAAAGTTGAAGTTTTATCACCTTTAGGAATTCAGACTTGATGAAATCACCTCTTTTTGATAAACTAATTTAGTGCGTATACAACATAAATTGTGATGTTATTCCCTGAAAGTCTTGGTGATGTCCGTTTTGTGGCTGACAATCTTGAAAATCATGAAAGGAAAGATTGGATAACTTATATCATGTTCCTTGGTTGAATTGAGAGGACCTTCAACAATGCTTGCATTGGATTTTTGGAGTTTGTAAGATTATTGAACTATTAGTGGTTGGAGTTTGCACGCTCCATTTCTTTCATAATATTTGAGGTGTTATCTGTGGAACCTTGTACGTCAGTTGCTTCACGATTTGCAGAAAAATGTTACATGGAATGTTATCCATAAAAAAAAAAAGATAAAAAAAAAAATTCATGGAATGTATATCTTGTGGTTAGCATTGATTCTATTCCTCCCTTTCCCAACAAATAATGGGTTAAGAGATTCCTCAGCAATGCTTACATTAAATATTTGGAGTTTGTTAGTCTGTTTGAACTGTTATATAGTTCTTGGAGTTCGGGAACTCCTAAATTTCATGGTATGAATGTTATTCTCTCTGAAACTGGGGCAATGTTTTTATTTTCTTTCTGTAATTGATGAAGTGTGGTTAGGCAGTTAATCTGTGTACCACAAATTTGCAATTTTTTTTTTTTACAAGTACAAAGTAGAAGTTTTATCACCTTTAGGAATTCAGACTTGACGAAATCACCTCTTTTTAATAAACTAATTTAGTGCATATACGACATAAATTGTGATTTTATTCCCTGAAAGTCCTGGTGATGTCCGTTTTGTGGCTGACAATCTTGAAAATCATGGAAGGAAAGATTGGATAACTTATATCACGTTCCTTGGTTGAACTGAGAGGACCATCAACAATGCTTGCATTGGAGTTTTGGAGTTTGTAAGATTATTGAACTATTAGTGGTTGGAGTTTGCATGCTTCATTCTTTCATAATATTTGAGTTGTTATCTGTGGAACCTTGTACGTCAGTTGCTTCATGATTTGCAGAAAAATGTTACATGGAATGTTATCCATAAAAAAAAAAAGAAAAAAAAAGTTTCATGGAATGTATATCTTGTGGTTAGCATTGATTCTATTCCTCCCTTACCCAACAAATAATGGGTTAAGAGATTCCTCAACAATGCTTACATTAAATATTTGGAGTTTGTTAGTCTGTTTGAACTGTTATATAGTTCTTGGAGTTCGGGAACTCCTAAATTTCATGGTATGAATGTTATTCTCTCTGAAACTGGGGCAATGTTTTTATTTTCTTTCTGTAATTGATGAAGTGTGGTTGGGCAGTTAATCTGTGTACCACAAATTTGCACTTATTTTTTTTACAAGTACAAAGTTGAAGTTTTATCACCTTTAGGAATTCAGACTTGATGAAATCACCTCTTTTTGATAAACTAATTTAGTGCATATATGACATAAATTGTGATGTTATTCCCTGAAAGTCCTGGTGATGTCCGTTTTGTGGCTGACAATCTTGAAAATCATGGAAGGAAAGATTGGATAACTTATATCACGTTTCTTGGTTGAATTGAGAGGACAGTCAACAATGTTTGCATTGGATTTTTGGAGTTTTTAAGATCGTTGAACTATTAGTGGTTGGAGTTTGCATGCTCCATTCTTTCATAATATTCGAGGTGTTATCTGTGGAACCTTGTACGTCAGTTGCTTCACAATTTGCAGAAAAATATTACATGGAAAGTTACCCACAAAAAAAAAAAAGTTCCATGGAATGTTTATCTTGTGGTCAGCATTGATTCTTTTCCTCCCTTTCCCAACAAAGAATGGGTTAAGAGATTCCTCGACAATGCTTACATTAAATATTTGGGTTTGTTAGTCTGTTTGAACTGTTAAATAGTTCTTGGAGTTCGGGAACTCCTAAATTTCATGGTATCAATGTTATTCTCTGTGAGATTCAGAGTATCTATTGCCTCATCAATCAGCAAGATTTGTTCTTCTCTCTCTCTATCTCTCTCTCTCTCTTCTCTCTCTCTCCCCTTCAAGCTCACACTCATCGTTGCATGTGCCTTGGCATATTGTAGTCTTGGAATTTGTAAGCAAAGTATTGGAAAAGATTAAAATGGATCAGAAGTATCTAAACCTTAAATTATTAGTGAGATAACTAGCTGGCAAGTCTTCTTTACGGCTTGAACCAGAACAGTTGGGATTGGGGAAAAGTGACTTTTGCATGCAGTTTTTGCATTTTGTATGCAACATGATCTAGGGGAAATAGTGTAGGGCCTGTAGCTCAGAGGATTAAAGAATGTGGTTGTAAACCCTAGCGTCTTGGTTTTAAATCCCTTCTCTTCCACAATCAACCAAAAAGGTAAGGGCGTTTCACCCTAGGGGTAGGAAAATCATGAGCTGGGGGATAGGGGACCCAAGGCTATGAAACTTTGCTGTGGGTCTTTTGTTGAAGTGTAATGGCCATATTTTTCTTCACATTTATAATAAGTTTTAATGGTGGATAAATGATATCTTAGTACAGTATGTCAACCTGAATCAGCATTTGTTTATACTCCTCCCTTTTTCCAACAATAATGGGTCAAGGGGATCCTCAACAATGCTCACATTAAATATGGAGTTTGTTAGTCTCTTTGAACTGTTATTTAGTTCTTGGAGTTCGGGAACTCCTAAATTTCATGGTATTCCTGTCACTCTGAAATTCAGGGAATCTATTGCCTCATGAATCAGCAAGACTTGTTCTTTCTTGTTATTTTTCCCTCACCCTCAGCCCCATACACAGACATACATGTGCCTTGACATATTGTGGGCATGGAATTTGTTTAGCGAAGTGTTGGGTAAGGCCAAAATATATCAAAGTATTTGAACTGGCTGGGAAGTCTTCTTCACAGCCTCAACCAGAACAATTGGGATGGGTGAAAATTTATTTTTGCATGACGGTTTTGCATATAGTATTCATGTATAGTTTAGAAAACCATGAACACTGGCACATATTATTGAGCTACCATAATCTTAGTTCTTGAAATGTCTTTGGACCATATCTATGCTTCAGCACGGTTTGTGCACTTATTATGAATTGCTTTTCATCTTCTTGTGTTTAGGGCCTGCTATGGTGTTCTTAGATTTGTCATGGAGAGTGGAGCAAAAGGATGTGAGGTATGTGAAGAAAGTTGTTTTTGGCCCTTGGCCTGCATTTTCTGAGATGAATGAACAATGTTATCCTGCTTCCTTTATAATTAGAGCTTCTATGACACTGTATTCAGGTTATAATAAGCGGTAAACTCAGGGCTCAACGTGCCAAATCTATGAAGTTCAAGGATGGATACATGATATCCTCTGGTCAGCCTGTCAAGGAATATATCGACTCCGCTGTGAGGCATGTGCTTCTTAGACAGGACAGCTTATTTGTCCTTGGCATTGATTCAAAACTGAAAAATGCGATTTGCATGCCAGCAACATGCTTAGGTATGGAAGTTTTCTGCCAGTTGATGTTTTTGTGCTCACAATTTGTTGCAAGGGTGTTCTTGGCATCAAGGTAAAGATAATGCTTGATTGGGATCCTAAGGGTAAGGTAGGCCCCACAACATCCTTGCCTGATCTGGTTACCATCCACGTACCGAAGGAGGAAGAGGACTACAGCATCAGGACTTCATTGGCGACAACTGATATAGAGGTTGCAGCAGCTTAAATTAGGACCTCCCATTTTGATTGTCTTTTTTAACTTTGTAGTGTTCAGAACAAGAGAGAGGCATTTTGAGATGCCTGCTGCCTAATTTTACTCGAGATATGGTTTTTTCTTTGGAAGTAATGCATCCGTGTTGTTCTTTTACTACGAGTTGGGGACTCTTTGTGGACTGTTTTGCCTTTGTTAGGAGCTTGGTATCTTAATTGCAGTTTTGCCTTGAGAAGTTGGATTCTAATATTCTTTTTTTTTTTTTTATTTGTCCCTTTGCTCTCTCTTTCTTAGCAACGGTAGGGCTCCCCTAGCTTGAAAGCCACTCGGTCAAGGTCGAAGGATGGGTAAGCCGAAGCAAAGTGGGGAGACAGATGGTCCTGAGAGCTGATTGTTGTGTTTTTGGGCCATGAAGTGATAACATTCAGGGTCGCTGGACCGGTCATTCAAACTGAATATGCTGGGAAGAAGCATTCGAAAATGAAAAGCTGGAAGATATAATTCACCTTCCGGGAGAATCTGACCCAGCATTTGGAGAACAGAAACTTAGCAAAAGTGAAAGCATTAGACTTGGGGGCATTTGTTGTGTCGAGACACGTGTAATGAGTGCAGGAGAGGAGATAGGTGCCCAGCCTGTGTGATAGTCACCCGGTTTGGCTGGTGACTGCGCAGAGCTTTTTGTACTCTTCTTGTTTAGCTAATTTATTTATTTTAGGTCCGGATCTTTTAATGCACTTGAAAAACGACCATCCAAAATCAATAGCAATTAGCTTGCTCTTACGTAAAATATGGGGTACAACATTTTTAACTAGACGTATGTTATGGTCTCTTACATTTCATCACATTTCTTAACAAAAATGTAGAAAATTAGATAAACATATCAAAAGTTAAATTAAAGAGGATGAACTTAAATATAATTTATATACAAAAATGCTAGACCTAACGACATTTAGTTCCCTATATAAATATATATATATTTTAACTTAGTAATTAAAAAAATATTTTTTTAACGATATTGTGAAGTTTTTTAAAAATATATTAAAAAATTTAAAAAATAATTTTTTTAAAAAAATTTTGTCGGACGAGTCTCATGCTACATCCCTCTCGGCTGCTCAGAATCTTGCTTGGGGAATCTGTTGGGAGCTACTGCTTCAAGTTTTTTTTTTCTTAGTAATTAAGAAAACGTTGTTTAATATTATTGTGAATTTTTTTATTTTTTAAAATATTTAAGGGTATTAAAAATAATGTGAAAAAAAAATTAAGATTAGTGGGAGCTTCCGCCAGTAATTTTTTTATAATATTATTATAATTTTTTTATATTTTTTTAAAATGTTTAAAAGTATTAAAAAATAATTTAAAAAAAATAAAAAAGATAAAAAAAGGAAAAGTCTGTTTGCAGTCACAAATTCGGCCTGTGCGTGGACGGTTGCCACGCTGGAGTTAAACGCACCGTTTAACTTAATGAGTCAAACGTACCGTTTAAACTTAATGAGGTAAAAGCTCCCTCTCGCTCGCTCGTTCTCTTTCCCTCTTCATCTCCCTTTCTCCCTCTTTTAGTTCCCAGTACCCTAACCCTAACCCCAAATCTGCAATTCCCCCAAAGCCCCCTCCCCCTCGTTCTGTTTCCCTCTTCACCTCCCATTAGTGTTCTCCCTCCCCGAGTTCCCCAGTACCCTAACCCCAAATCACCGATTCCCCCATAACAGCACTCTTAATGTACAAAATAATATGAAGAGAGGTTCTTCAAGTACTCACTGATTTGATGGTTGATCCTAGTGTTCGCTCCATTACAAGGAATAGGTACGAATTTATTCTCTCTCTGTCTTTCTTTCTTTGGGTTAAAGGTATTAGATTTCTCTCAATCCAGGATCCCCTCTCTGCGCGTATAGTTTTGAATGATATTTACACGATGAACAATGTTTAAAACCCCATTTTTATTTATTAGTCTAGAGCTTCTTCAAGTATCGTGGCTGTGATTCGGCTGTTGTATTTTGCACTGCTATAATTGTCTGTCACTACAGTCCAATCTTTGTGTTACTTTTTGTATTCTTTCTCATCTGCAAATTCTATTATTGCCAACTTTTACTTTAGACATCGAGATGGTTTCTCATCAGCATGTGATATTTTCAACTCTGTTGATTTGGATATCAATTGTCTTGGTTATGGCATTTCTAGTTTGAACTGTAGCGTTTTTATTGGCTGTTGGCTTTTACTTTCAATTTTATTCCAAATTAAAATTATTTATGGTGTGCTTTTGGCATCTAATGCGGAGCTCATAGCCAGTACGGAGACATCAAGTAATTCAATTGTTCTGATCAACTTCTTATATTTATTTATGGATCCGTAACATTTGTTCATTAAAATTAAGGTTGAGGGTCTGGTGCTTAATTATCACCTTTATGTTCTGGAGAAATAACCTTTGTGACTTTGTCCATATCGTGAAAGTGGGACTAATAGTACAAAGGAATAAAACCATTTTCTCATTTTAAGAAAGCATGCCATACATTGGCCAGTTTTGATTACTAAAATAATTTTAATAACTCCTTGATATGGATAACAAAGACTGAATGGTCTAAGAAACATGAACCCACTAAAACTTAGAAACCCATATATATTACCCAAACAATGCCTAAATCTTACTCTTTTTTATTTTTTATTTTTCTTTCCTGTTTTTTGAGAACATTGATAAAGACACAACTTGAGCCAAGACAGATGACTTTGCATTTGTCAAATATATTACTAATCTTAGGATGTTGTGACAAATGAGAAGTCAGCCCTAAAGAACATGACCATATATATAAATAAACTGTTTTCTTTTTATTGTTTCAACAAGAGATTTTATTTATTTATTTATTTTGATGTTTCTTCATCAAGAAAAAGAATTGAGAATGTCATCATCAGTTTCTTCAGCATCTCTTGTTAATAGCACATTGAGTACTGTCCCAATGTGCAGCTGTGGGAAAGAAGCTGTACTTAGAATATCAAATACTCCAAGAAATTCTGGCCGAGCATTCTTTGGGTGTCCAATGTATAACAAAGAGGTATATATCATTAATTGTACTTGTGTGTTTCTATTTACATATTAATTGTACTTGTGTGTTTCTTGAGAGAATTGTACTGCAATTTATGTTCTACACAGGGATTACCACACTGCAAATATTTCAAGTGGGCAGATGGTAGTGAATACAAAGAGCAAGCCCTTGTAAAGAGAGAAGCAAAAATATTAAGTAAAGAGAAATAACTTAAAAAGAGAGAAGAAGAGATTGGGAAGAGGGAGTTGGCACACCACAATGATGAAGCCCAGCTTCGAAAGAGAGAAGAAGAGATTGACAAGAGGGAGTTAGCACTCCACAACAATGAAGCTCATCTTCGTAGGCAAGAAGCCGACATGCGGCATGCACGCACTCTGCTTCGTGGGCAATGGCTAATGTCCATAGTACTTTATTTGTATTTGATATGCTCGAAATGATGAACACTTTGTATTTGTATTTGATAGGAACTTAGCCTTTGTAAGTCTAGACTAAAATGAATGTACTTGAGACTTTATTTGTAAAAAGTCTAGACTTTTTTTGTTCTTTAATGTTCCACTGTTTATTAACAAAGTAGGTAGTATTAAGAAAGTTGGTATTCTCATGTATGTGGAACATTTTTGTATTTTGTGGAAAGTCTTTGTATTTATTGAGACTTGCAATGAAAATGTGGTATTTTAAAATTCTGTCCCCAGGTTTTGAGCCGACAATGAGTCGAACTTAGCAAGAAAAATACTGCATTGTTCCATTCCCATGTTTATCTTATTCATTCTGCATGTACTGCAAGTTAAGTAAGAATTTAATAAAACCTGCTCTTCACATGGCAAGAAAAATACTGCAGAAACATGCAAAGTAATCTGCAAATAACCAAGCAAAAAATATGCAACTTCTGCATGTACTGCTTTTGTCACTAAGCAAAATACTGCAAATACCCAAGCATAAAACAATGCTTGGGTATTTCTGCATCTACTGCTTTTGTCACCAAGAAAAAAATCTGCAAATACCCAAGCATAAAATATGCAACTTCTGCATGTACTGTTTTTGTCACTAATTTGCAAAATACTGCAAATACATTCCCATAAAAACTACAAATTCTGCATCTACTGCAAGTTCACTAAGTAGATGACTGCAAATACATTCCCATAAAAACTACAAATTCTGCATCTACTGCAAGTTCACTAAGAAAAATACTGCAAATACATCCCCATAAAAACTACAAATTCTGCATCTACTGCAAGTTCACTAAGAAAAATACTGCAAATACATTCCCATAAAATCTACAAATTCTGCATCTACTGCAAGTTCACTAAGTAGATGACTGCAAATACATCCCCATAAAAACTACAAATTCTGCATCTACTGCAAGTTCACTAAGAAAAATACTGCAAATACATCCCCATAAAAACTACAAATTCTGCATCTACTGCAAGTTCACTAAGTAGATGACTGCAAATACATCCTCATAAAAACTACAAACTCTGCATCTACTGCAAGTTCACTAAGTAGATGACTGCAAATACATCCCCATAAAAACTACAAATTCTGCATCTACTGCAAGTTCACTAAGAAAAATACTGCAAATACATTCCCATAAAATCTACAAATTCTGCATCTACTGCAAGTTCACTAAGTAGATGACTGCAAATACATCCTCATAAAAACTACAAACTCTGCATCTACTGCAAGTTCACTAAGTAGATGACTGCAAATACATCCCCATAAAAACTACAAATTCTGCATCTACTGCAAGTTCACTAAGAAAAATACTGTAAATACATTCCCATAAAATCTACAAATTCTACATCTACAGATTATCCCCCATTACAGTACATCCATTTCATCCTGCAGTTGTGGCATGTATCGTCTCCGGCTGCGTTGAATCCCTCGTCTCCATCTGTGTTCCATAAGCCGTCTCTGGCTGTGTTCCATCTGCCATCTCTGGCTGTGTTCCATCCATCCTAAGTTGCATCTGTGTATGTAATAGGACACAAAGTAAGACCCAAATATTAAATAAAAATGAGTTTATAAATGAATGAATAAATGAATTAAAGTAGGATTTGGTACACTTTCTTGTGTCCCCAAGTTTTCTTGCAAACTCATTCTTGATGGGCCAAGTTGATTTCCACTACTTTCCATCAGTTCGGTGTCCAATTCACGCCTCTGATGTGAATTAAAAAAGTGTTAACAATTAAAGTTCACAAAGTATACAGTATATTATCAAATGAAAAAAGCTACTTTTTCAAAGAAACTCTCACCAAGTTTCTTTTTCCTTTATCTCCTCTCTTTCTCACAGCCTTAGTTTTTTTTTTTTCTCATTTGTTCCTCCATTTTTGACATTTTTCTCTTACATGGGGGTCTTCACTTGCCTCTGACAACATTAGGACTTAGCACATTTTTCGAACTTCCTTTCGTGGCTGCATTCATGGTACTATCTCCAACATTCTTCTCTTGTATCTTGTGGGGCTTCGAGGTGCAATATACGTCATTCATCGCATACAACTTCGATACCATGTCCTCAGTATGCCCATCTTGAGAGCATGCATTTGTTATTACCTCATAACAAATCTTCAATAGACGTTTATACCTAACTGTTTCTGGTCTTTGGTCAGCAACGTCATGACTGCTCGGAATAATACTATACCTACGTTTTATGTCCTTTCTCCATCGGTCCAATATGTACTTTTCCGGCAACTCCCGGACTTTCCTAGCTGAAAAGATGGCAAGAATATGTCTACAAATTATCCCCCGCATCTCAAACAACCCGCAAATACACTTTGCCTCACACTCGGCCTCATTAAACAAAACAGTATAAGTAACCTCCTTAATGAAATTTTCAGCCTTAATTTCATCATCAACCGAGTAAGTAGCGATTACTCCATCCATTTTCTCGAAACGACAATGACAATAAATCATTCCCATTATCTCTTGTTGAACCTCTCTAAATTTTTCATTTCTGTACACATCTTGAAACTTCTTCTCAAGACCCAAGTGTGATATGCAAGGAATAGTGAAGTTGAAAGAATGAAAGCCTGCTTGATTTTCGTTCTCAATTTTTTTCTTCAATGCATTGTCGAACTGATCAACAAACTCTTTAAGGTTTGTCCTGGCATGCACATAGCCGTCGAAGAAAGCGTTCATGCTCTCACTGCGCTGAGTTGTACTCATCCCAGCCCAAAATGTGTTCTTTAAATATACAGGCACCCAAAACTCTCTCTCTGCATATAAGCTTTGCAGCCAAGCATTTTCATGCAAGTTGAATGTATCCTTGAGGATGTTCCAAGAATTCTCAAACTCCTCAATAGTAAGGGAGTCATAGACACAAGATAGTAACTTACTTTTCAGCCCAGATTGGTATTGAGTATGGGAACCAAGTTTCTCAGGGACCTTTTTCAATATGTGCCACAAGCAATATCTATGTCGCGTGTTGGGAAAAACAATGGCAATCGCATTTTTCATTGCGCGATCTTGATCTGTAATAATAGTATTTGGTGCTTTTCCATCCATGCAATCAAGCCAACTTTTAAATAACCAAACAAATGATTCGGTATCCTCACTTGAAATAAGGCCTGCACCCAAAAGAATTGATTGTCCATGGTGGTTTACACCCACGAAAGGTGCAAATGGCATGCCATACCTATTTGTCAAGTATGTGGTATCGAATGTTACCACATCTCCAAAATAGTAGTAAGCCCCTCTACTACGGGCATCCGCCCAAAACACATTTCTCAGCCTATCATCCTCATCCACATCCATAATACTGAAAAAGTCATCATTCTTGTATTGCATCCTTATAAAATATTCCAACAGTGCTTGAGCACCACCTTTACCTAGACGTAGGTGTCGTGCCTTATCAATATAGTTACGACAATCTTTTTCTCCAAATGATACATTCTCAAACCCACCTGCCTCAGTCACAAGAGCTTGAAAACTCTTATTCATCCGTATGCCAGCCTGATCATTTGTATCCAACACCCTCCTAACTGACTCATTAACTTCTCTGTTGCATCTGAAGAATCTTGTTTTTCTTGGACTGAGTACATGATTGTGTGTGTTAAAAACTGATGTGACACACAACTTCCCATTCTTGAGCACTACATTCATCCTTGCCTTGCAGTCCGTCTTGCTTGTTGGCCGAGGCCTTGAGATATTTGATGTTCTATTCCGTGCCTTGCCACCACGAGCACATCCCAGAGTAACATATTTGATAGTCTCATCTTTCTCTCTTTTACTCCTTTGTGTCATAACCGGAAAACCTTCTTGTTTTCCATAATGTTTATAAAAATCCATCAACGCATTCTCCAACTCAAAGCACATCCCTAGCTTTGGCTCCTCAGTGATATCACCCCCATCAGATTGCTCGACATGAAGTGACCCGGAACATACAGCCTCTTTGGTCTCAATAGTATTATCCAAAGAGGCAGTAGACTGCTCTTCACAATCTATCGAGTCTAATGTTTTGTCACTAAACTCTTCAATAGAGTTACTTTGTTCCACTTTATTTTCCTGCAAATTAGGAGAAACGAGTATTATATGACAACATATTTTCTGGATAAATGAAAAATACAACGCATGTGAAAGATCTGTTTGCATCACCTCGCTACCACATGGATATGAGTTGGCATTTGTCGAAGGAGAAAATGTTGGTAAAGTCGAACAAGAGCTAGCAACTACAGTAGCACTGCTTTGTACACTAGACCTAGTAGCTACACTAGAGCTAACATTAGTTGCGAAACTAGACAGGGGTGCGATCGTAGAGTTCCATGTTTGTTGCTGCAGTTTTGCAAATAAAAATTTAATACACATACTTAGAAACAAAAATGTATAGTCCAGAAAAATAAAGCACAATAACAAGATAGTAAATATTGTAAAAATAAATAACCTGGTTGCTCCATGGATATGGATAGGTAGTTGGAAGATGCCCCATCATTGGTATGGCAGAACTATACAAGGTAGCGGAACTACTCAGGGCAGCAGTACTTGACGCAGCAGCGCAAGTAGAATTCCATGGGTGTTGCTGTAGTTTTAAGAAAAAAATTATTTAAAAAAAAAATAGAGCAAATATTAAAGTTCGTAAAATTAAAGCTACCATGCCAACGATCACCTGGTTGGTCCATGGATATGGGTTGGAACTTGGATTAGGCATAAAAGGTGGTAACCACGCATGAGACATTGGACTGTAGTAATTTGGCATGTAGTTTGAAACGCCTGAATAAAGTGGTCTTGATATGTCCTAAGAGGGAGCAATATGAGGACTTCAACCCAAGTGGCCAATGAGTACACATAAAATAAACACACACCAATTGTTGAAAGAGGTGTACAATACCGGGGTTGATGGATTAGTGATAGGAGGTGTTATGCGGGATGCGTCTTCTTTCTCTTTCCCCATCTTCACAATTCCAAAAGGTAACTACCTTAACAATGAACCTCAATTAATTAACAGTTTGCATAAAAGTTTGCAATACAATCAAAGTAGTTTCAAATACTCAATATGTCAAAATCCAACGTGGGACCAGCAACTAATCACACTTCCTAAAGTAAGCAGATACCATATATACCAGTATAAATACCAACACACATCAGCTCAAACCAACACACAAATGAAATATACTATCCCATGCCACCAACACACAACATCCCAAGTTACCATGGCACAACTTCCATATAAGAAAATTCATCAATCTGGAATATCTTATTCATTGTCTGACAGTTTTGAGATAGGATGACTTTATCAGACTAATGGAAAAAAAAGAAAAACTGGGGCAGCAGTTTTTAGCAAAAAAATCTGCTCTATAGACAGACATTATTAACAGGGTTTCGAAGGTGATATGGCAGCTGCATATTCATGAACATATGTGCTGCAAAATCTGCTGCTAGAAATATGCAGTTAGGTGTTCGCTATCATATATTTCAGATGTATTTGGGTTGTGCCCCTTTGCACTTTGAGTAAAGTTTACCATACTTATCAAAAAAAGTATTTGGAGTCGGCTATAAAAGCATCTGATGTCACTTCTCTATACAAGTTGGTACTTCTATCAGAGCATATGCCATCATGCCCTTTAACCCACAGTCAATTTGGCCTTTTCCATAACCTTGTAAATTTGTAATGGCTTCATTAACAAATTAATAGGGGTTTTCATAGTAAAGCCCATGAGATAATATGTCCACCAAAATCCGATGATGGAATATTCAATAAATACTTAAGGCTTTTCTCCATGGCTTTGCAACAAAGATAATAAGCTATGTTAATACATATAGATAAATATAAAAAGATTAATTGTATATTGAACAAGAGATTATCCGTATTAGACTTTCTTCATTCTGATTTCTCAACTCTGTTATACTAGGCAAGCTAACCTTAAATAATTGCAAAAACTTTCCAACAATATCTTTATATAATCTGAAGCAAATCCACCTACGACATATTTTTTATTTATTAACCCTACAAATTCTTAATATATTATCTTAGGAAAGGGAGGCACAACATCTTGGAAATGGGATAGTGGAGTGGAAAACCCTCTTTACCTTCTCAATGACCCGACAGCTTTGCTCCTACCTTGAGTCTCAGCACGTTGAGGCACTGGATACCTACAAACATAGCAACGTACCCAGAAGTTGAATCTAAAAAGCATATAAAACCTAACTGAAGGGCGTTCAAAATTATAGAGGGTGTAGCCGAAGCAAGCCGAACTTGAAAAAGAACAAAAAAAGTAAAAAACAAAAAATAAAAGAACCCAGAAAAGATGAGATCTGCGATTTCCAAATCTGAGAGATGAAGAGGTCTGAGAGAAGGATGATATGTGCGATTTCCAAACCTGGGAGATGAAGAAATCTGAGAGGAGGAGGAGATCTGCTATCCAAGCTTCAAATAACCTTCCCACTGTTTTGCTTTTCACACTCTTTTTCTACACTTTTTTTTTAATATAATTGATGACGTGGCATTTTGCCACGTCAAAGGCATTCGCGCATAGGCACCATTCTGTGCCTGTCCGTAACAGTACTCATAAAAATTTTTTTTTACTTAAAGGTGACTTCTAGCGGGAGCCACCAACGGTGCCTGTAGCACCGTCCTTACATTAAACTAACATGAGGTGGCAGTCGTTGTCAGAACTCGCGAGCCTCAGCAATCACTGTCCGGACTCCAAACACCCCTGAATTTCAGATCAGAATATTTTTTTTATTTGATTCCGAACCCGTATCCGTATGGGGGAGGAAACACAGCGTACTGGAAAAGCGAGGTCTACAGAGGCTCTTTTCTCTCTCTCTCTCTCTCTCTGATTATCTGCTCATCCATTCATTCTCGAGTTCCTTTTCGTATTTAATAAGTTTCTCTCCCCAAAGTCAGACTAACCTATCTCTCTCTCTCGCTCTATTCGACAACTCGTTCTCTCAACTGGACGCTCTTTTCCGAGTTACTCGCAATCGGTACGTTTCAGCGGGGCGTTTCAGTTGCACTGACGGAGTCACCACTTAGTCCTATGGTAAGCCCAAACCACCATGTTCCTCTGGTTTATTTAAATTTTTAGTTCAAACTATGCTTCGAAATGCAACATTTTCTAGTAATTCTCATCTTCTTTTTTTGGGTACTATTTCATTGATTTTTTTGTTCAAATTTTATAATTTAAAGTATTTTTTTGTGGACTTATGCACTGAGATTCAGTAGCATCTAAAGCAACGCTTAGTAGTTTTCAGTAACGTTGGATATATATATATATATTGTGTGTGGATATAGAAAATTGGAATTGATAGTATTATTGTTTTTCTTATTGTTATATATTCTTGTATGCTTGAGTTGCACGTGGATAAAGTTTTAATAAAGAAAAAAAATTCACTTTGAATCATTTGTTTATTTTTACTGTTCATTTGTTTTGGATGTTCAGTTTGTGTATTTGAGTTGCATATGGTGGATTTTCCATGGAAACAGTGGTTGGAGTTGAGTGGAATGATGAAGGGAACGGGTTTGAGAAAAGTAGCTCTGCTCTGTCTTCGCCAAAGCAGATTGCCGATCCGGTTATCTACAAGCTTGTCCGGGTACATTATTTTTCCTTGTATAAGTTATATTCCACGTGTAAATATATTTATAATCATCTTGTCGATGCTGTTGCTTTTGTTTAGATATAAATTAAAATGAGAAACCGGTTTCTCTTTTCTGGCTTGAAAAATGTTGAACTGCTGTTGGTTGAGATGTAGATACAGAAGAGCACTTTGTTTCTTGTTTTATATGATAAACTTTTGTCGGATATTAAAGGCTTGTATTTATGTGGTGTTCTGATGAATGCAACTAGACGCAGCTTAAGGGCATAAAAAAATAGACCTGATGTCTTAATTGATATCCAGGTTGAAGGAGATGGGAGACTAGTGCCTGCAACCGATGATGAAATAATGGAGGTTGGGGATTTTCTTGAAGATGACAAGAGTGAAATGCATGATGTTGCTGATACTGTGCAGATATTGGGCTGCATGTGCGATGAAGGGTTGTCCTCTGAGAAGACTCTGATAGAAAGCTCAGAAGGTCTTCTCATGTTATCATGTTATTAATTCTTCCAATTTTACTTTATTAATACCCATCATTTGTAACGACAACTTAAAACAGATAGATACAGATTATGTGCACTTTGTAAACTGTTTGGATCAATTGCGTCTTAATGTTACAGCATTCTGGATTTAATTTCGCTGATTTAAGTTTTTTGGTTTTAGAATGCCATGCTCACTATATTTAAGAAAATAATAATTTGAGTTTTTAGATGTTGTTTAGGCGGGCACAAGGGGGTTGGGTATATAGGGGCTAAGTTTTTGGAAGTTCATCTAAACCTTTTTTTTCTTATAAATATTTTATGTTGATTAGAGTATTATACTCCCTACATATAACAAAAATAGGAATTTAAGTTCTTAGATGTTCTGTTAATCAAAAAAAAAAAAAAAATACAACATCAAATGGATTTTTCCAACTTACTGGAAGCTCAGTACTGGATTGCCTGATTAGCAACTTGGTATGATAAGTCATTGGACACTTGTTTTTTATATTATGTTTCTAGTTCCATGTAACTTTCATATCTGAATAAGCAATATATGCCAGGTTTATTGAAGTCGAAGAACTCAGAAGCCGATGCTTGTAAGCTAAATGCACGGCTTGAGGTATTGGTTGCCTTTTTTTAAGTTATATAGTTTACTTTCCTCCTCTGTTTGAGAACTGATTGGGTTTTGATTAGCTTTCATTACTCACATGATTTTTTGCATAACCACTTGTTGAATATTCCTGCATTGGTGCTGCTATGTCAAACATATCTTTTTTTATTGTTTGAATTTTATTTTTAATATTTTAGTGTAGTAAAATAGTGATGATTGAAGTAATTTATGTGCAAGCTTGTGTTATTATGCAGCAATGACATATAAAAAACAAATTATGCAACAAGGATATGCTTAAGCATTCTGCTTTGTCAATTCTTATCTTCATGTGTTATTGCATTCATGGCACCAACTCACGTGTTACCCTTGAGGTAAAAAATCAACATATTGGAGTGCTTGTTTTGAGTAAGAACATACCATGTGTTTTCAATGGGATTTGATGAGATGAAATAATGTTATGGTGAATGCATAGGAAAATATCTAACATTTTGGAGTGTAGTAAATGGACATGCTTGGACTGGGAACTATGTGCATTTTGTTCATTTTTTTTAGCACCAAAGGTTGTTGAAGAAATTAACTCTGCTTTGTAAGTTACTTCCTCTTGTTGTTATTTGCACCTCCACACCTGCACATGCACACACACCATGTGGATGTTCTGATCCGCTCACCCACGCACACGCACTGACACACACAATGTGCATGCTTACAATGTTATGTCCCAATCGGCATTTTAATTTGCTTGGTACTGATGAGAAGCTTCAATTTGGAATTTCCTTGCAGGAATGCTTTCCTTCATCAACTTTAAGTTTGAAGGACGACCATATCAATCAATTTGGAGACACTGGGGGGTGCCCAAAGCCTCCTGATAAAATGATGGAAAGTGGATCATCAGCTGCTGCTGTCTGTGCTGGTTTGAACCCTGATTTTTCCAAGTTAAAGGGGGAGATTTGCTTGGATAAACTATCAATTAGAGAACTTCATGAAGTGTTTAAAGCAACATTTGCGCGAGAAACTACTGTCAAAGACAAGCTTTGGCTTAAGAGGAGGATATCCATGGGATTGACTAACTCTTGTGACATATCAACCACAATGTTCACGACTAAAGATAACAAATTAGTGAAGAAAGGTGACGATGAAGGCAGCAAGGATGTGGATGGTTCATTCACCCATGATCCATCAGTTGGAACAATTGATGTAAACTGTAAAGGTTCACCAAGAAGCCATGGCAGCCAATCTGAAGACCATCAAATTGGTTCTGGCAAGAAATTAAGAAATCATAATGTGGAACTTGATAGTGGGAGTGAGCAGCTTCATACAGAACAGAGAACAGCGAAAAGAATTCGGAAGCCCACCAAACGATATATAGAACTATCAGAAGTAGATTCCAGAGATAATAGCCAAAGGTTGATGAGTTCACCTAAGAATGCTGGACTTGGCCAGATCGCCCCAAGATCTTTCGCTATGCCTGTCAGAAATGTGCTGTCAGATGGGAGAACTGTTGTCACTCGGTTGGACTCTCTTGGGGGATCCGGTGTTCATGTTCCATATGTTTCTCGGGTTCGAAGAAGCCGTCCAAGGAAAAATGTCATGGCTCTTGTGGTATGTGGTACCTTTTATACCAGAGCTATACATATGTGGCTTTGGTCATCTGGATTTTATATTTTCGGGTTTTTGTTTATTAAGCATATTGTAGTCCTTTCATGGCACTCCTTCCCTGCTAGATGGCAAATGAGTCAAGGCATTGCTTCACTTTGTGCACAGTGCAGTTGTAATTTAAAATTCTAGGTGCAATATTTTATATTTACTTATCAATGTCTGTGATAAACAGAATCGATTTGGAAACTTATCAGTATCTGTGACTGGTGCTTCCTTGTGTCGGAACAAGAAACATTTCAAAAACAATTGAATATCATATAAATGGGATGTGATAGAACTGCACAAACCTTGGGGTGTGTGTTGTAGTTTGTTTACTTGCATAAGGAAATTTAAACATTTAGATTCCGATACTAAACCGAAACATGGGTTTGATTTGGCTAAGCTGGCTGGAGAACTAACAGCATGCAACTATGTTTAATCCAATTTGTTGGTATATTTGGATTTTATTTTTTCACACTAAAATATTCTTACTACAAAACTAATTCGATTTAAATTTTAATTGGTAGAAGTTCAATCCAAGTGGCATGGGCATGACAACTAAACTGGTAAAGAAAGCCCTTGGTGTACACAGTTCTCAAACAGATGAGGATATTGGGACCAAAGTTTTGAAAAGGAAATCTTTTGTGGATCAGATTCGGCAACCAGTAAGATCACATTTGAGTTTATCACATCGTGATGTTTTCATCTTTGTTGTCAATTTGATTGGATAATAAGTACTTACCAATGGAGTTGTGAGAATTTCTGTCTAGAAGAAAGTCTCATGTCCGTGGTCTTCTGCTTCTCATGTTGAGATAGAAGTACAGTATAGTGCTCTGGTGTCTGTGACTCTGGATGATGTTACAGGCCTATTTCATGAATCATGTTTCCAGGAAGTTAAAATAGTCTGAAGTAATGGCAGCAGTCTCTGTGGATAATGAGATAAAGCAGCTGATATGGTTTCTTTAACCTCCCCCAACTATCAGCTGCATTAAGGGGGATATATATCTTGTATCTGCTAAAGGATTTGATGTTTAGGTGAGATGAATTGAGATGGTCTAACTATATCTATTAAGTTTGGTGCAGCATTTTTTAAAATGATTATTTTGCCATGATCTCCTGGTATGACATTTCTTTTGAGCAATTGAGTGCCATGTTATCTTTTGTTCTTGAAAGCAGTTGCATTTTAATTTTATGGTTAACAATTATTTTTCCTATGTAGTACTTTGCTAAACTAGAGAAAGATATGCATCATTCTGTAATGAGCAGAAGTGAACTAGGAGAGAATTTGAGGACGACACAGGCAGATTCTTCCGGAGATAATTCAGATGATAATGTAGTAACTGTTCCCACTGCAAAAGGTGGAATGAGAAGGAAGCATCATCGAGCTTGGACTCTTGTTGAGGTTATGAAATTGGTTGAGGGTGTATCTAAGTGTGGAGCTGGACGGTGGTCCGACATTAAGCGACTTGCTTTTGCATCTTATTCATACCGCACATCCGTTGATCTTAAAGTACAATTTGTCTTTTTAATTTAATACTTATTTGACATTGTTATCTTGATATGATCGGCAATTAATGTTACCCTTTACAAATACCTTCAAGGCTTACTACAGATTTTAACGTGTAGGACAAGTGGAGGAACCTGCTAAAAGCTAGCTTCGCACAGGCACCTCCAGATGATGTGGTAAGCATTCACACATATTTTTCTCTCATGCTTTCTTTCATCCAAGTGGCTTGTGGCGGTGGGTGGGTGGGTGGGTGTTGAATCTGATGTCTTCTTCCAAGGACTGCAATTTAGAGGGTCATGGTTAACAATGCACTTTACTTGTCAATAAATATATATCACTTTACTGTCTCGTATGATAGAATGCGCTTGACCATTATACAATGCACTGCAATTAACGATCTGAAATTACTTCATTGAAGGAAAACCTGATACCAAAATTATTTTGACATATAATTCGGATGTCTGGGTTGAAGTTCCCGAATCATTGCAGTTGTTATTCTTGTTTCTCTGTGTCTAGTTTAGCTGATGTAGTTTCTGTGGTCGATAATAGATGAACTCGCGGAAGCCCACTTCAATGCTCATTCCTGAGCCAATTTTGGAACGGGTGAGAGAGCTTGCTGAGACGAATGCACGGGTTCCTCCAAATCTTAGCACAAGCAAATCGACTGTGGGTAGTAGAAATTCGCAGGATACAACGTCGGGATACTTGTAACATTTGTAAATAATACCGTTTTAGTATTCCAAAATTAAAATAAAGATACTTTTTTATCTGTAGGCATTCTAAAGTTGGTTCCTCGATACATTTTCATGATGCTTTGCATGGATGGTTGGTTGGAGTCATTATAAGCTTGCTTAGTAACACATTAATCACATTGTTCATATGGAAGTCTATCGCATCAATGCCGAGCTTCATTTATTATTGCTGAGCAGAGTTCATTGCATCAATTAACATGAAAACGTATTTGTACTTTGACTTTCTTTTGTAGGAATGTAATGAATCCACTAATAAATTATATTTATATTTGAAAAAATCTAATTGTAAGTACAATTGTACACTAATATGTGCATCAATCTATATTGTGATTGGTCAAAAAGTAAATTTTATTAAAAATAGTATTAATTTAAATTTTAATTATGAAGAAATTAGTATTAGTATGTAAATTAATGCGCGACTTTACTTATATATAATAAAATTCTTTATATTTATACATCGATTTATAAAACAGTATAGCTGTTGGACCGCATATTCCCCAAAAGAATTGGGCCGGACTGCAAGAACCAGAGTCCCGTGTACCTGAGAATCATGAGCCTGACGAACGAAAGCTAAGAACTTGGAACTCTATTCGCGAGGGTGAGAAACCCATAAATAGCCGTGTTAATGAAAGTTTAAAGGCGTAACGAGCAACGAGGTCAATGATCTTCAGCATGATGCTAGCCCATGGTAACCGTCCCCTATATTAATGTCTCCAATGCATTGATCTCCCGTAACCATAATGTTATGACCCTCCATGGAAGTGAATCTGTTGACCAGAAGTCGGAAGTGTTGAAGTGAAGATGAAGACACTACTCGGTACGATGCCGTTTGGAGCTAGAAGAGAGACGACACCGTTTGGAAGAATAAATAAGACACTATCTTAGGTGCCAGCCCTTCAGTTTACAATAGTTTGTTATTTTTTTTTGTATGTTTGTCTTTAGTCATTTTATCATTTGCACTTTCCATTTGGGTGGTTACGCTGAGTGTGCAGGGTGAATTGAAAAGGGGGAAGGAGGTAGAGAGGGGATCGTTTTGGATAATTTCTGAAGACTCATGAATAAGTTTTGGGTACCTCGAATACCATTTGTACAATCTCAGACGTATGCATCTTATGAATATATTTTCTATCAGCATTTCTTCTGCTCAATTTTTGCACTCTGCATTACATTAGTAAATCAAAATCCTAATAAACTACATCCCAAGAAAGATAGCATGGTTCAAAGATAGCAAGGAACCATGCTGTAAAGCTAATCCAACCAAATACGCACTACTGGGCTTGACCAAAAATCTTGAAGATATCACTTTATCTTCTGTTTGTAGGTTTCCGAAGACGACAGGAGTACCAAACACGTCCCAACAATAACTATTACTTGTAAGCTAACATATAAACTCATCACTTGTGGTAAGATACGAATAATTATAAAAATATATATATGTTATAAACCATCTTGAATTGTATGACCACATTTAGCTAGTCGTCAAATATATAGTGTTAGTCGTCAAAATTATAGTCTCTTTTGTAACCCTATATATATGGGTATATTGATGTTATATAATATACAGATCAATAAGAGAATCTCCTCTCTCATTCTCTCTCAATCTCTTGAAACTCTCTCTCTTCATTCAATTCATAACACGTTATCAGCACGATTACTCTCTGTCTCTATCTTGCTCTCTCTTCTCTTTCCTCTCTCTCTCTCTCTCTCTCTCTCTCTCTCTCTCTCTCTCTCTCTCTCTCTCTCTCTCTCTCTCTCTCTCTCTCTCAAAGCCATCTCTTATTTTGGCGAACTCTTTGAGGGGATCGATGATTGAATTTTTCTCTCTATGGTTTCTAACAAAAGAATTGAGAAGCAACTCCACCGAAATCGATTCCTCCACTCTCTGTGATTTTAATTTCTTTATTTTTTCCTGAATTTCCTGCATAATCTTTTCTGATGCTTGGCAGGGACCCGACAAACTGGAGGAAACCGATTTCAGTAATCAAAGGGTGGTTCTCGCCCTCTATGAGGCCATGTACTCGCACGACGCATTCTGCTGACAGTCGACCGTGTCGTTTCTTCTGAATCTGGCAACACCGACGAGGCTCTCCTCACTTTCTGTCCGGCGACCTCAAGATGGAGAACCAAAGATCTTGTTTTCTATTTTTAGCAAAAAGGCTCATTGACGAGAACAATGGGGTGGGTCTTGAGGTTTTGCAGGAAGTAAACCGTACGGCATCTTCCAAGGAGGAATTTGCTTAGCCCTTCGTCGACTCACAAATTCCCTTCAAGAATCACATCATGAAGGAACATGACATGAACGGACTCCAGCTAAAGAAAAAAAAAAAAAAACTATGCAGATCACCATAGCGTTCAATCAAGAAACTTCGGCATGATTCTTGGTTTATGGGTTTTGTCAATTTTGACAGCAGAGGGTTGTCGGCAGCATTTGGACAAAGAAAAAGAAAAAATCAACAAATGGGGCGTTTGTTGATGAAAAAACAAACAAATAAATAAATAAAAAATAAATAAATTTCTAAATGATAAAAGTCATAAAGGGTTGGTGGAAGAAGCCGCCTATTATGACTTCTCTTTTTTTATAATATTATATCTTAAAAAAGGTGCAGGATGTAAAAAAATTTTAGCAGACGGCAAGCTGAATAGTTGGATTTTTTTTTAAAGCTTTTTAGCATTAAGTGGAGTTGGTAACACACGCAAAAAGTCCTCACATGATAAGGTCCTGATAGAGCTGCACGAGATCCTAAAGATTACTCTTCAATTTCAAGTAAGTTTTTAATATATTATTTACAATTACTGAGATGAATATTAATGATTATATTCATTATTATTACTTGATAAATTTTATGTTTATTCACATAGTTTATATACAAGTTTTATTTATTTATTTATACTTATTATGAATTATTGATAATAAGATTCATCTTAGAATGGAAATAGAGCATCCCTGAAGGATCGCCCTAAATCAATAATAGCTTTTGAGTATCTCATAATTTAAATGATTGATACTTGTACCAAAAGTTCATTATGATTTATGCACCTGAAGTTGCATAATTGAAATTGTAGAAAGAATATATATTTGAATGAACGTCTCAAATGTGCTCCTGAAGTAGCAATATCGAGTATGCTCCTGAAGTAGCAATATGAAATACAAACGTTCACAATATATTCTAAATTTATATCTGGTCTTTCAGTGACGGAGCAAAATAATGAGTTTTTGATAAGAATCATTAGTCACGTCTTATTAGATCTACATCATTCCCTGAAGTGAATGATAATGAATTTATATCATTATATTCCCTGAAGTGAAAAGAACGATGCGTTTCATTCAAAGAAATTAAGAGATTGGACGTGATAATGAATATATTTTCGGGCTAGAAGCTCGTATTGGAAAAGTTGTAAGTTTTATCTTTGAGATGATATTATACAATTATTGAATCAAATATTATGATGCATCAAAAGGTGATATGATTCAAAATATTTGTATCTTTTCATGGTTATCTTGATCATCCAAAATCAATTACGATAAGTCGAATGATTTTCATATGAACGTCTATAAAAGAACCAGAAGATTCTTTTATTATAAAATCTTACCACCAGAAGTGGAAAGAAAATATTTGTTAGAAGCAAATAAGATGAAATTATTCGACGTTATCTTGATTATCATATGTGAACCAGAAGTTCAGATGATAATTAAATTTTGGATGCAATAAGATAAAAATATTTCATATTCTAGCTGCTGAAATCCCAGCGAGGATTGAAGTCCCTGTAGGACAATTAAGAAATTCAACAGTCTAAAGACATATTTAAAGGCATGTGAGACTTATCGATACAAAAGATAGAGTATTTCAAAAGAGAAAGACACAAATAATTTGGTGCTCCTGAAGAGGCCATACCCACAGAACAAGCAATAAAGTTCATCCAAATTTTCAGTATAAAATTCTCCAAACTCTTGAAGAGTATAAATCTCCTGAAAAGTGCCTCCTGAAGAGGTTTTTCATGAAAATGTCTTCCCTTGAAGAGGGACAAGTACCTGAAAATAACGAGATCTCGATACATTTCATGAATATTGGAGAAATTATGGATAGAAATAAAATCGTTGTCGACAACGTATTTCCATATGAAATAGCAATTAACATTACCAGAAGTAATGGAGAAAGTGAATCAAGAACCGTCGAAGAATACGACGTAAAATATTGGCCAAATTTGAAAGAAATAATTCATGCAGAATTGATTCACTAGTAAAATATGATGCATCGGGACTTATAGTCCAAACACCTAAAGAGGTGATGCTTATTGAATGTCAGTGGGTATTTATAGAAAGGAAATAAAAATGTGATATATAAATCACGAGTCAGTTTCTCAATTCCTGCAGAATTGATATCACTAAGTAAAATGTGATAAATATGAACTTAAAGTCCAAACACCTAAAGATGTGATTTTTGTTAAATATCAGTGGATATTTATATACACGATATAAAAAGCCTGAAACTTTTAATATGAAAATGTGATATTGAAATCACAAGTTAGTTTTTCGAAGAAACAATATTGATATGATTTTAAAGTGGTTGAAATCATGTTGAGATTTTTATTAGCTTGAAAGTTACCGAGAGTTTGGATATGCATGATTAACTGCATATTTATATGGATTATTGGATCATGATATATATATGAAAATCTCTGAATGATAGAAAATGTCTGAAACTTCTAATACGAATACATCTAGAAATATGTATTCTATCAAGTTTCAAAAATCCTTATATGATCTAAAGCAATCCAAACGCAAATGGAAACAAGCTAATATTGCAGTTTATATATATGATTTAAATGTCATTGAGATTTTAGAAGAACTCATGAAAACTGCACATATTTGAAATACAAATCTGAAACCCTTGCGGCTTCAAGGGGAAGATGGATGATGTTATTAGTCATGAAATACCATCTTTTAATAAAATTAGTATTTCAGATTCATATTATGGGTTTGATATAAAATGTGCATTATTAAAGAAGAAATAAAAAGAAGCATACAAAATACCTACCAGATGATAGATACACAAATATGAATCTTTGTGAAATAATTATTTTATTATCTTGAAGCAAAAATTACAGAAATTTAAGGCACTTTGCCTCATTCTTCAAACTCTCTTATTCTTCAAGAATCTGCATGGCATCCCTATTTAAAGGGGTGGGCAATCGAAAAGAAGATTTAAGTAAGGATTTTAAATTCTTATTCTCTTACTTTATTGCTCCTATCTTCATGTTGGACTCCAGAAGAAGTCGCTGAAGGATAGCAATATTCTCGTAGAATTTGTCAACTCCACAAGTTTTGGATTGCAGTCGCTGAGAAAATGCGACAATGGATGATGAGTATCAGGTACCGAGACTCACAAGCTCATAAATAGCTTCATTATCTGACCTATGAGTCAGATCATTATATTGCATGATAGCACCTGTGGTAGAACCTATGAGTCAGATCATTATATTGTATGATAGCATCTGTGGTAGAAGCAGGAACAGCTGATGAACGAGTTGCAGAATACCTCATATATTGGCCATGAGAAGATCGCTGAGCCATTACAGAGTAAGAATACAGAAAGAGATTGCAGGATAAGAATGCAGAAAGAGATTGCAGAGTAAAAATACAGTATGATTACAGAAAATTGAAGAAGATGAGATGCGAATAAAGATGAGCTGAATATCTCTTTTATAGAGAAAATTATGATACAGCATCTCTCATGAAGCAAGAGAAAAGAGACGAAATATAGCTTCATAGCTCTGCAGCGCCTGACAGCACGCCTGACAGCTACAGAAGAGTTGAAAATCTGCGGTGCTTGTCTGATCTAAAGAGCTGGCCACCGTTTTTATTGAAAAATGAGGTTAGCAGTTTAATGTTGATGAATTCTCCACTAACTGTGTTATTTACAAGAACTCCAAAAGAGTACAACTCCAGAAGAGTAGTGATGAGCAGAAAGATCCAGTTGTGATTATTTTATCAACATGGTTTAAGTCCACAATTAGTTGGATATGCAGATGCAGGTTATCTTTCAGATCCACACAGAGGTAGATCTCAAACTGGATATGTATTTACTTATGGAAATTCTGCTATATCATGGAGATCTATCTGCTACCTCTTCAAATCACTCAGAGATCATTACAATTCATAAGGCAAGTCGAGAATGCATTTGGCTAAGATCAATGATCCAACATATTCAAGAAAAGTGTGGTCTTTCAGTGATTAATGATAGTCCAACAACTTTATACGAAAATAATGCTGCTTGTATTACTCAAATTAGAGGAGGATATATCAAAGGTGATATAACCAAACATATTTCACCTAAATTCTTTTATACTCATGAACTTCAGGAGAAAGGTGAAATTAACGTCAAACAGATATGATCAAGTGATAATCTGACAGATTTATTCACAAAAGCATTACCAACTGCAACATTTAAGAAAATTGTGCAGAACATTGGAATGCGGAGATTTGAAGACCTGTTATCATACACTTTTCAGGGGAAGTAATGTCTTGAAGACTTGTGCTGATTGTACTCTTTTTCCTTCGCTAAGGTTTTATCCCACTGGGTTTTCCTTTGCAAGGTTTTAATGAGGCAATCATAAAGCACTCGACGGTACATATGAATACTGTACTATTTTTCCTTCGCCATTGGCTTTTTCCCACAGGATTTTTCCTTGGTAAGGTTTTAACGAGGCATATTCTTTAAATATGGTCATTCAAAGGAAAAATGTTATAAACCATCTTGAATTGTATAACCATATTTAGCTAGCCGTCAAATGTATAGTGCTAGTCGTCAAATGCATAGTCTCTTTTGTAACCCTATATATATGGGTATATTGATGTTATATAATATATAGATCAATAAGAGAATGTCCTCTCTCATTCTCTCTCAATCTCTTAAAACTCTCTCTTTTCATTCAGTTCATAACAATATATATAATATAAGTTTTATTTATAAATTGATGTTATAAAGTTTTCATATTGAAAAATGTTAAATGTTTTTAAGAAAAACTTATAAAAAAAACTTACTTCTCCACGTATCGATTATTAATAAACTAAAATTTTAAATTTTAAAAATAACAAAATAAGTCTTATAAATAAAATTATAAATAAAAATATAAATACATATAGTATCACTCTTTCATATTAGATAAGTGTTACATTTATTAAAAGATTATATAAAATAAATTTACAAACTAATATGATTTTATATGATACGTTAAATATATTTTATAATAAAAATAATTTTTTAATAAAACATATTATATCAAAATACTTAGTTTATAAATTTATTTTTTTAAAATATATTTTTAGTTCAACCACTTATATTCGTGCTAATAATTTATTTAATATATCAAGTCTGTGAGTGGATTTTTATTTTAATTAATTGGATAGCTTTAAAAAATTGTTCTCAAAATAAAAAAATAAATGATAATTTTAATTAAAGAGCAATGCTACATACAGTCACTTTTACGTACTCCCTGCACACTCCACTGATATGATTGGCTGGATTAATTTTTTTTTAATATTCAACCAATCATATCACTGGAGTGCACAAAAGAGTGCACAAAAATGACTGCACATAAAATTTTTGATTCAAATAATATATGTCACTGCACGGCACACTTTGCCACCGTTGGAAGCATTTCTGAGTAGAAATTGGTTATTGAGCCCAAAGATTGGGCCTCTAAATATAGCCGCCCGCAATTCCTCTCCCTTGGATATAATCCAAGACCTACTCTTCCACTTCTCCCCCGTGTCACTGCAAATATCTCCTCTCCGATCCACTCCTGAGATTGCCGGCAATTGAGTCACGGTGAGTCATCCACCAAACGTGATAATTTATTCACTCTCTCTATCTGCGATTCATTTGTGCTTCAGATGATGCAACTAACATAAGCTGCTTAGAAAAACCAATCAGCCCCCTTTTTATCCTTAGGATTTACGGTTCCTTTGGTTGCTGAGAAATCGCAAGAAAAGAACAAGAGGATCGAATCGAATTGGCTTCTTATATTGTTCCTAACGCTGGCTTTTTTTTCTTTTTTCTTTTTTTGGTTCCTTCCGACGATTTCTCAGCACTACTTTATGTGAACTTATGCTTGACTGGTTATCGAAAGTACTACTAGAATATTTGTAATTTTGTACCCCTAAAAGTTAAACCATTTTTTCTTATATTGATTTTTGTGGTTACAGCTGAAGACTGAAGTGATCAGGAAAAATGGGTATCATTGAAAAGATCCGAGAAATCGAAGCCGAGATGGCTCGGACACAAAAAAACAAAGCAACGGGTACTATTAATTGAATGCGTAGTGACTAATGAGTCAGAGATTTTTATTCGGGCATGCTTTCATGTTATGTTAGTTTTTCTTTCCCAGTTTCGTTTTTTTTAATTACAATTGTCCAAGTCTCAGTCTTTGATATAATTTTTTTCTTTAATTATGCCTACACTTATTGAGATTCTTAGTAAGATGTTTTTATTTAGTGGGTAAAATGTATTTTGGTCAATTCAATATGCAGAGTATCATCTTGGTCAGCTCAAAGCGAAGATAGCAAAGCTAAGGACGCAATTGTTGGAGCCTCCAAAGGTATGTTAGTGGTTGGTTTCTGTTTCTAAATTCTCAAAAGAAAGAAAAGGAAACAGAAATATTTCCAAAATGCGGTATACATGTGCTTTTCAGAAACTGTTTATGAGAATAATTCTTAAAAATAAAACGCTTTTGAAGAAAAAAATTGTTTTTTATTTAACAAAACCTGTGAAAACATCATGATTGTAAGCCTTTTTTTTTTAAAAAAAAAAAACAGCTTTTGATAATATCTTTTTAAATACACTCAAATAAGCCCATAGTTTCCTGTGTTAACGGTTGAATCCAGATTAATTATCACGTAATTCTATATTTTTGTGTTTGTTCGAGGAAGAAATGCTAGCATGTGCGGCATCTTGTAATTTTAAGATTTTAGTGTTTGCTACCCTAAATTCTTTTGTTTCTTTCATATTTTAAATTTCATGTACTTTTTACAGCCTCCCATCAGTGTAGGCTTGTTAACAAGTTCAAGGTGCGGTTTTTATTGTTAGTTTGAACTATGAAACAGGGTTCTAGTGGTGGTGGAGAGGGTTTTGAAGTTACCAAGTTTGGACATGGACGTGTTGCACTAATAGGATTTCCAAGGTTTGCCATCTCATGAACTGGGCATGCATTAATCTTCTAATAAATGTCGTAAAAGTAATGTAGGACCAACTTTTTTCCTTGTGATTTTTGGCCAAAAGCTAAGTCGCCCCCCTCCCACTTTCTCTCACGTACATGTATGCAGAACTTTCTATAAGTCACCAAATGCATGTATGTGGAAGACAGCGAACTCTTTGCAATGTTTTTGTCACCAAATGCTTCTAGTGGATCTGACAACATGCAACAGACATTTCTTTCTGAACTTATCAAAAAACAATATGTATGTCTGAAGAATTTTCATGTCCTAACATGTTTGCAGTGTGGGGAAGTCGACACTTTTAACCATGTTAACGGGCACTCATTCAGAAGCTGCTTCTTATGAGTTCACAACACTTACTTGCATTCCTGGGATTATACACTACAATGACACAAAAATTCAGTTGCTCGACCTTCCTGGTATTATTGAAGGTGCATCTGAAGGCAAGGGACGTGGGAGGCAGGTAAAATCCTTCAACTGATTTTTATCTTAGATAATTATGAATCATTTGAATATGCAAGTAATCTTATAAGCCACTAGAAAAGGATGTTTGATAAGCTTTGTGTGATTGTCTTTTTGTCTTAAATCAAATATAGATGATATTTTTAATGGGCACTTGATTCTTTCATTTACAATCTTCTTAATATATCTTGGTGTCATGAAGATTAAATAATTTGATGACTGTTTCTCTCAGGTTATTGCTGTTGCCAAGTCTTCGGACATTGTGTTGATGGTTCTTGATGCCTCGAAGGTAAGTATCTTTCTAGCTCTAGTGATTAGGTCACCTAGCAGACCGACCTATATGGTTCAGTCATGAAAGTTTGTCCCCAGTTGGGATAATTCAAAACCATCTATTATGAATATGGGAGGAATCCATAGATGTACTGCCAGAATTTGTGGATCTACTGGTTACCCAGGGGTATTCTACTGGGTCCAATATACCTTTTTTTTATTTCTGTGTTACCTTTTCACATATATGACTCTGCTATTTGGTACTTCTTCCTGTACTGTTGCACTTTCCCAGCATAGTTTTACTGTCTAAATTCAACCTTTTCCCATTAATTTTCTTCATTTAAATTCGTTTCTTTTCTCTACCTTGTGAGCTGCTATTAGTTATACTATTTTGCACTTTTGAATTTTGGATTATGTTAATTTTGATTTTCTGTAAAAAAAAAAAAAATGTTTCAGAGTGAGGGACATCGGCAGATATTGACAAAGGAACTGGAAGCTGTGGGCTTGCGTCTAAACAAAAGACCTCCTCAGGTATGTTATTTTCAAGAATGTTTATGGAATATCTCTCTCTTACCAATAAAAAAAGGGTGTTTATGGAATATCAACATTCTCAGGAGTTTTTGTTTGAAGCTTTTCACCTGCATTGATTCTTCTATTCGATTTGTTTGTCCATCTACTGGAACCTTGGCTTGCTTTATAATTTTGTTTAATTGGCAGATATACTTCAAAAAGAAAAAAACTGGAGGCATTTCATTCAACAGTACTCATCCTTTAACTCATGTGGATGAAAAGCTTTGTTATCAAATTTTACACGAATACAAAATCCACAATGCAGAGGTACTCAGTTTGAACTTGGATCAATTATGTTTATGCTTTTGTGCCGTCAATGGTGTTAATAATGGTTTTAAGGAGAATTTTATTGCTTAATTGAGTAACTGCTTTAGTGTGGAGTGTCTCTTATAGCATCTTCATGTCTTGAGAAAAGGTTTATCGTTGATGGCAACTTCTGATTTTACCTTGCCATTTACTTTGTCTTTGATTCAACTGCAAAATTTCTTTCCCCTTGTATGAAAACACGTTATTTATTTATAATCTTGGAAAGAGAAATTAATATGTTTTTCAATGCTCATTAGATGTTCGACTCTATCTCAGTGTGTTTGGATTACACTTATAAAAAATTGGAAAAAATTGTCTAACTCATATGCAAATATGTAAGTAGAAATACATGAACGCAGAAGGAAAATTTGAAATAATACGTAAACAAAGAAGGAAAAATTGAAATAATGTAGAAAAAAGATATGAGTTTTGGTTCTAAACCTCATAGAGGAAGACTGGATTGTACTTGTCAAACCAAAAAAAAGGAGGAAGACTGGATTGTGAACTAGTTAGCAGGTGGGTGTTACCAGATGCAAAGTTGTTTACATGTCGAGCTTAGTCTGACCTTCTTGTGTTTAGAATGATTGTTTCTCTTGCATATTACTTTCTATCCACTAAGTCTCCACACCTTAAAGTTGTAAGTTCTTCACTGATTTTGTTGCAGTTGCTATTTCGTGAGGATGCCACAGTGGATGATCTTATAGATGTCATTGAGGGAAACCGTAAATATATGAAGTGTATATATGTTTACAACAAGATAGATGTTATTGGTATCGATGATGTTGACAAATTAGCCCGGCAACCTAATTCTGTTGTCATTAGTTGCAATCTGAAGGTAGGTTTTATGCTTCTAATATATGCTAAGTTTTGAGTGGTTTAAGTATGGAACTTTGGAGCAACCATATCAATTCCTAATACCAGCAGCGGTGATATTGAGTGGATTAGTGAATTTTCTCCTTGCAAAATGTGTTTTTGTTCACATGTTGTTCAATACCTGCAAAACACATATTACCCCTCATCTAATGCACACCCAAATGAATGATATAAGGCCCTAGTTAGTTTTTGCATTATATTACATATCGGTTTTCATTTTATGTGAATGGTTTAATAACCGATATGGCTCATCTAATTGCTTGTGCAGCTCAACTTCGACAGACTACTTGCAAAAATGTGGGAGGAAATGGGGCTTGTAAGAGTTTACACAAAGCCACAAGGCCAGCAACCTGATTTTGGAGATCCTGTTGTTCTTTCTGCTGTATGTTGCACGCTCATCTGTTCAGATCTCTCTTAATAGGTGGATTTATCTATGTATTGGAGTTTCTTGTTTTTCATCCTTTTTTCAATTCATCACTCTTGGTATGTGCTTTCAGGATAGAGGTGGCTGCACTGTTGAAGACTTTTGTAACCACATACACAGAAGTTTGGTCAAGGATGTGAAGTATGTGCTAGCTTGGGGTACAAGTGCGAGGCACTACCCACAGCATTGTGGCCTTAGCCATGTTCTTCAAGATGAGGATGTAGTTCAGATTGTTAAGAAAAAGGTTTGTAAAGCTATTTCTTTTGTTTAGCAGTCTGATGGGAAGGTATATTTACTTGCAAACTCTTCATGGCTGCTTTATCATTGAACTTGGACCCAAGATTCTTTAATAAATACTAATCCCACAGTTTTCATGATTTTTCTTGTTTACACCATTATCTCACTATGATGAGGTGACATTGTGCATCAATGAATTTTTTATTTAAAAAAAAAAAAGAGATGACCCAAGGATGATTGGAAATTTTCACATTACAAAGAGGGATGAAAGTGGGATACAAGTTTAGTATATAGCATTACTCGTGTTTTAAATAAAGAATCTAACCATTTGTGATTTGCATTAACTAGGAAAAGGAAGAGGAAGGAAGAGGTCGGTTTAAGTCGCATTCTACAGCACCTGCTCGGATATCTGATAGGGTGAAAAAAGCTCCATTGAAGACATAATTACATTGACGTCACGGAAGATATATTTTTGAGGTGTTTATGGTGAAGTTCTCAAATCTGTAGGTCAGACCATGCTCAGCTGGTTATAATGACAAGCTTAGTCTAGCAGATTTTGTATTCATTTAAGGTTTTTATTGGATCTTCAAAACGAGGGAAAGGAAACGAGAATCTTGGGTTGAAAGAAACAATTCAATTTATTTTAGAATTTGATTTTTTCAGATCCTATGGGTGAAAAACCGACTGCATTCACCCGCGTGGTGAGAATCTGAATAGATTTAGAGTTTTATTACGTATAAGCGAATTCAAATACTAATATACGTATCAATGTTGCTGATTTCATATTTTAAATTCTAATTGATATAATTTTTATTTAAGTCTGACTTTTTGACCAATCAAGTTGGATGGGTATATGTATTGGTGTGTAAAATCACTTACAATCAAGATTTTTCAAAATCTAAGTTTATACTTGATGCTAGATGCTAGCCCCTACGAGGAAATTGTTTTGATGGGTGAGATTTACAACTGTTCCAAGTTAATGGCACCTTTCTCATCCATGCAACATTGGGATGCCTATCGAAATTCCCAGTATTTTTTTTACTTGAGTCAATTCCTAATTGCTGCCAATGCCATGTATTATATTTTGCACCACCACACAAAACATCGTAACTCGAAACTGGCTGTTAAAGTCGTGCTTTGGACGGAGTCAATCCTGGCATTATCTCCATTGTTCTTTTTATCAGTTAATGTAATGAAAATGGATATAAAATTCCATTTAATTATCTATCGTCATTGAGGAGCTGATCTCAACTAAAATACATGTGCTACATCAGAACACGATTTGTTTCGAATTGTTGAGGTCAGTGTAATTTGTAAGAGCTCCAAATTATATTCTTTTATCATCTGTTGGGGTTTTGCCGTTTTCTGATTCCCACGCCTCTTGTCGCAGCATCCTATTAGAAGGAGATCCAGCGTATTGGCAACAAAGGGAAACAGGTTTTGAAAATGACCTTGCCGTTTTTTTCATGAATGATAGAATGTGCAGTGTGTTAGACAAATTCTGAAGGGCTCCCGTGTAATTTCGTCATCCTAATGACATGTTTTCAGTTAAACACAAGCTATCACAACAGTGTGCCCCAGTAACTTCTATGATTTATGCAAAAGGAAATCAAAGAGGTAAATCGCTTGGTAAAGACACTTCACATGTTCCATTATATTGATACCATAAGTTCGCAGGAAGTTTCTAAATCCAGCTACACCCAGGAAATTTTCTCATCTCTTTTTCCCTCATCATTTGCCTCAGTCTCTCTGCATCATCCCATTTATTCATTGATGCATAAGTATTTGCCAAAAGCACATAATTTCCTGAATTGTCGCGCTCTATTTCAAACAGATGCCTGGCTGCAATCTCACCCAATTCAGCATTACCATGAACCTTACAAGCTGATAATAATGCACCCCAAATCGTTGCATCTGCATTACCTACATTGTCTACTATAAGATTATATGCCTTTTCAAGCTGCCCGGCCCTTCCAAGGAGGTCAACCATGCAAGCATAGTGCTCATTCAATGGCTCAATGGAATACACTTCAGTCATCACCTTAAAATACTTGCACCCTTCTTCAATTAGTCCTGCATGGCTACAAGTATTGAGGACACTAATAAATGTCACCTGATTTGGCTTTATTCCTTCTTTCTGCATCTCTGAGAAAACATCCAAAGCTTCTTGGTCCTTCCCATGGTCAGCAAGGGCTGTGAGCAATGCACTGTAAGATATCACATCTCTGTCGCTCATTCTGTTAAATTCACCCCTTGCTTTGTCTATCCTTCCAAATTTTGAATACATGTGGATGAATGCATTGGATACAAAGAGTGTCCGATCTGCGATTATTCAACAGATGAGAAAAAAAAATAAAACAATCGTTCACAAACAAATAACAATATGTGAAATTGAAACTCATAACTACAGCAGAATCATCACAATAACTTACTGCAGCAACCTTCCTCCATATGCTTGGCTAATATGTTCGCCATTTCAATGTCGCTTAATTGCGTACACGCTGAGATAGCCCCCACCATCGCCACCTCATTGATTTTTACATTCTCTTCCTTCATTTTCTTATACATTTCAATTGCTTCTGCAGCATATCCATTCTGTGCATAACAAGCCACCATTGCTGCCCAACATGACACACCTGGCACCGTTATCTCATCAAACATTTTTTGGGACTCGACTACATTGCCGCATTTCCCATAGCCAGCTATCATTGCAACCGATGCGACCGGATTTTTCTCTTGCATGCTATCATACAGTTTCCTGGCTGCTTTCATGTCACCATAATTTGCGTACCCAGCCACCATTGTGGTCCACGAAACCTCATTGCGTAGCCCCATATTATCAAACAACAACCGAGCCTCATCCATTATACCCACCTTCGTATACCCACATATCATGGCCGTCCAAGTCACAACATCTTTATCATCCATTCTATCGAACAAATCACGCGCGCACGACATGAACCCACTTTTCGCATACACATCTAGAAGCGCAGTTTGTACGAACTTGTTTCCCAAGAAACCCGATCTCAAAACTCTAACATGGATCTGTTTTCCTGCAGAGATCGCCGGGATGCGAGCGGAAGCATTGAGCACCGAAGAGAAGGTGAACCCAGTTGGCGAGATACCCACCCGGTGCATTCTAGCGTAAATAGAGAGGGATCGGCTAAAATGATCGTGCAATACATGGGAGCGAATTAGGGAGGTCCAAAGGAACTGGTTTTTACAGTGGGGTATTTGGTCGAACAGGAGGCGTGCGTAGCTGAGGTTGTCACCGGGAAACTGGAGGAGTTGGATGAGAAACCTAGTTAATAGGTGGTTGTAATGGTGTGTTTTGATTGGGGTTTTGAGTAAGACGGTGTGGGTTTGTTTCAGTTGGCTAACGGTTTTGCTCGCGTGGATGAAGTGGGTGATGAATCCTGGACTGTCGTAATATGAGCGGGGGTTTGCAGTACGAGTGGGTAACATGAACTTCGATCAATGTCTCTCAGGAGTCCGACCGGACGTCATAACAACATATTCAGGGGGTTTTGTTTCTGTTTCTTCGCCGTCGTCGTCTTCCGAAAGGGTAGTTCTACCATGCCATTAAGTCCATTTGATACGTATTACGTACTTAGTCTAAATTATATATATATATTTTTTAATTTTTATTTCAAATATTTAAATATTTTTAAAAATTAAAAAAATATATGATAATCACTTTTTTAATTATTAAGTACGAAAATATTAAATAAAATAATATAAAATATATAAACAGTTAAATTGAAAGGAAAAATTGGAAGTATCATTTTCCCATTAAATATACTCTTGAACATTCATGTGTTTAGGTTGACCCATACCTTTTTAAAATTTTAAACCACTTATTTTAAAAATAAAATTAGTTTAAATTCATAGACAATGAGTCGGCTAGGTTCACTTTAATATGTCATATACGAGCTGTATATATTCTAGCGAGTGTGTAAGACACCATCCACCCTGATTTGACAAAAATTTTTCTTACAAAATAACTTATTTCATACAAATTAAGTTGATTCAAATGATACCCGTAATGAGATGACGACTGCTTGCTTGCACGAATGCTTCAAGGCAAGTAGTACAAAGGAACGTGAATGAGGACCCACGTTTCAGAAACATTACACGAGTAATTATCGTGAGCGTTAAATCCAAGTAGGAAGTTTTACAAAGGAATGCTATTGATATTGCGAGCGGATCTCCTCGTCATAAGCTCGTTATTCTGAATTCTGATGCTTTTCTTCTTCACATTCATCAACAAACTGGTAAATATCTCCCCGCTTTTGCTTGTCAAGTGGAATGCTTTTCCTGCATATATCCATAACCTCGTTAAAAATACAAGAGTTGGATCTGAGTTTAAAGTTTCAGAATATATAGCAAATATATATACCAACCTTTGGAGTTTAATCTTGGAATAATCAATCTCAGCAACTATCACATTCTCTTCATGCCCCGTGGTAGCAATTATCTCACCAGACTGATTTTGAACAGGAAAACAAAAACAATTTCTACACAGTAAACCTTTCATGCATGTGATTGATTTACCTTACCATCCTCATTATTCATAAAAAGTAATTTGAGTCTAAACTTTGATACCGGTCCAACAAGGGTAGAGTGGCCCCATATTGCATAGCCACCACAAGAATCTCGGGAGGGTGAGCAAGTAGCTACAAATAACTACAACAAAAGAAAAAATAAAGCTCACGATTTAAGGGGAAATTGCATGCAATCTAGCTAAAAGAGAATTTTGATAAGATATGAACTTTTTAGTACCTACCTGGTTATCTGCTGCCCTGAGATTTGGATATAATTTGATTGTAATGAGAGATAAGTAATGCTGGTTGTTAGATACCCAATTCAGAGAGGAAAACAAAAACTGAACTTGGGCAGAATACGGCTATCTATTCTTACCTGCTTCTTTGCATCAGTTCCCACAACAATTCCCCAGTGCTAATGTTAAATGCCCCAGGATAGCATATAATATGAGCACCTGCATGCCATTTATACCAACGACAACTTTACTGTATATATCACATGCTGCATATAATTCAACAGAAGGATTACCTTTTGCTGCATATAGCATAGCAAGTTCGGGGAAGCGTATATCATGACAAATTCCTACTCCAACACAACCAGCATCTGCATTGATCATCCATGCACTTGGGGTATGAAGTGGGGATGATATGCATCTTTGGTGTATGAATTGTTATTTGAGGTTTGAGTCCAGATGTCTACCTGTGTCCACGATGGTAGGCTTATCTCCTCCAGTGAAGATGTCAGATTCCTTGAATGTTATATCTCCCGGAATGTCAACATCAAACAAATGTATCTGCAAAGAGCATATACTTTCGTCAAGAATTCTGAATGTGATTGAAGAATTTCAATGTAGGAAACACGTGCTCCTCTTTATCATCTCAACTCAATTAGATGTCTAAAGTGCTCACTTTCCTATGCTTTGCGCTCAGCTTTCCATCAGGTCCAAACACACAACTAGTGTTATACAAGCGACCATTACTCCATTCAGGCAGAGACCCACCAATAATCGTGATTCCATGGCAAGAAGCAGCTTCGGATAACAAAGAAATTGTTGGGGATGAATCCTCATTGTCAAAGTCCTCAGCGAATTTGGCAAAGAAATCTTTTGAGTACGGACAATTCCACATTTCCTTCATTGCGAAGAAGCAAATCAATATTAATTATGCTTCCAAGGACTTTTAACAAATACATTTTTCAAACTACATTTCTATTGGCACAACCACATGAATAGTCAGTCAACTCACAGGTAAAACAACAATCCTTGCGCCACTTTCTGCAGCAATTTTAATCATGTTGCGAGCACGAACCAGATTCTGGTTCTTCTCTGATCTAACAGATAACTGGCAAAGGGCGATCTTAATCTGTTCATAACATAGTAACTCTAATTTATTTCACTCTGAAACTAAAAATAGAAAACAAATTGACCCTACATCCATGAAGAAATATTAGATTATCCACACCTATCTCCATGTGACAAATCTCAACGCCATAGAGTTAGCATATGAACTCTTGAAACGAACTTAGAAAGGAAAACCTCGATATTTGTGGACAGTCAGAGAGAGAGAAGAAAGGGAGGAGAGAGAGAGAGAGAGAAAGGGGGGGTGGGGGCGCAACCAAAGAACTGGGACAACAAAATATAGGCCAAGATTTGAGATTGAAAAATATGAGGAACCAAACCTTCACACTTTTGGGTAGCTCCAATCGTTCTGAAGCAGAAAGCATCGTGTGCTCTGGGAGTTTTGATGCAGAACCCATCTCGCCCATCTAAGCTTTGGTGCAAGCAAAATTAAGCTCATGACTCTCCCCGTTTGGTTAGGAGATGAGATAAGATATATTTTAAAAAATTGAATAAAATATTATTAAAATATAATTTTTTAATATTAATTTTATTTTAAAATTTAAAAAAATAAAATTATTTATTATATTAAAATGAGGTGAAATGTTTTACATATGAGTAATCTTTGTCACTACAGTGAACGAGCCTATACATGGCATGGAATTTCCCGCCGGTGCCGTAAGTCTAGAGTTATCCGCCTGTCCTCTTACACGCGTCTGAATTCTTGTTGGTTCAGAGCTGGGCTTGAAATTATAGATTTTATAATATTTATTATTATCTGGTCTCTAAAATTCATGAAAGGATTTAGAAGTCCATTCAGGAATCAAACCGATATCATATCTTGAAAAAGTCTTATAGGAAGTTGCATGGTATCTTAAAGAAGTTTTATAGGAAGTTGCATAATTGTCACTCAGGAAGTGAGGCATTTAACTTATATGGGAAGATTTGGGCATTCAAAACGATGAGACCAAGTATAGAGAATCTCCTCCTTAAACCATACATACATATTGTATCATTCTCTTACTGTGTCAGTTTCAACTCGTCAATGGATCCCCTATCAATTTACAGAAGATGAAAATTCTTAAGAACGATTTTCCTACTTCGCCTGAAACATTCATAATAACCTGAGTTCCCAAAGCTCACAGACCAAGACAATTTTTTCCCTCAAAAAGCTATTTTAGTCATGACACCATCTCACCATATCCTCGCACAAATTAACAAAAAGAATGCTTGACTAGTATTCAACATATCTCAACTTCCAGTCGCTGCAACTCTGGGCGCCGGTGGCCATTTCCACACTGTCAACAAACCCGTCCGATCCCCGGTGAAAAAGAGGCCCCCAGGACCTATTTGAACTGTTCCAACTTCTTCATTTGCAAAGAGTCTGCCCCTGTCAACGAATCTAAAACAACGGATATTAGTTGAAGCCAGGAGGGTAGGGAGGACATTGTTGCAAGGGAAAAGCGTACTCACGATGGCAATTCATATAGGTGCACAGAATTGTCAGCACAAGAGCAATATATTATCGGTTTGTCATCTGTATCAGTCATCCCATTAAGTGCAAGAACGCCCTGTAATACACAAAATCATGTCAACCAATTTGGTCTGTGAAGTTACCCTAAAAACAGTGTATCCATACAGGTACTGCAACATAAGGCTTCAAACTCGACATTTTATTGAACTTTTGACGTAATAAAACAATCATCATTACGGGACCCATTAATGGAATCTCAAATATTCAACTACATACTATGTTTTGCTAATAACAATGTTAATTTGGATATACTTATTGGGGGCAATGAGGCCCATAGAGTTTTCTTCTCTGTATTTTATTTCTGGAAAATTTGGAGGCGCAAAATGGTCTCAAACCTTATCCTTAGAGGATAAATGAGGTTAAGGAATAAGGTGGGTATCTCATAGGATCCTACAAGTTAAATTTCCTCCCCTTTCCATAATGCCATCAGAGAACAGGGGAGTAATAAAGTTTTTTTAATCAAAGAATTTTAATGATGAAATAAGTAGGCATGGCCCAAGTACGCAGGACATATACAAGAGCAACACCTAAGAGTAATAAAGTTATTCAAAGGACGTGACATGTTAAAAGCAAAATTCTGGAAAAATTAATCAGAGCCAACAAAGGTTCATTCTCTACATAAATAAATAAAATTGATTTCTAAAGTAACAGCAGCATTGAAGGTGAAAAACTTTTTTTTTAAAGTAATCGGAGTAATGCCTAAACAAATGAGAAGACAAGAACACCTAACTAGAAATATAAAAGGCCCTTTAAAATCTATAGAAGCTGCCCAATGGAGCAGAGTTATTAAAGGTGAAAAACTGAGGCCCCCAATAAAGATTCCATGGCCTGACTGATTATGAGATACAGAATTTAGGCCACCAATATATTTCTTCATAATAGAAAAGTTGGCAGTTACTCAATGAAGGTGCATATGAGAGAGCATGAGTGTTTTTTGATTAACGAATAAGAGAGCCGAATATGTATCCATATCCTAGAGCAGCAGACCCGAAAAAGTGAAGCACAAAAAGAACTAAAATAATTGTGATTATAGGGCATACATGTTCTTCATTGTGCGTGTAGACAACTTCCAAGCTGCCTTCTTCAGTAGCAGCCCAAACCTTTACTGTGCAGTCCAATGAAGAAGAAAACAAATATTGGTCCCAGCAAAGAAACGACGTTACAACATCATTATGGTTGTTCAGTGTCATGATACACTGTAAAGTCTCATGATCCCAAACCTGCAACAAAAAAGAACCAAGAAAAGAACTAATGATTCTTTTTTTTCTTCATAAAAAGAAAACATAATATATGACCCTTGCGCACACAGAAGAAAAGAAGTTTTAGAACGCATAGTCAAGCAATTATAACTGTATCAGCATCACGGCAATACATTCTGGCTTGCAAAGGACTCTTTTAAATATTAGAACGTAATTGATCAAATAACCTTAAAAAAAAGTTACAGAATCATGCAGTCAATCATGTCTAAAAAACAAAATGGCAGGGCTGCTTGCAAAAGAAAATGGGGGAGAACATACCATATTGGTTCTATGCAAGACCTTTTTTTTAATAAAAAAACAGTTTACACCACCAGATAAGGATCCAACCACAGTGTTTCCAACACATCGGCCTCATCAGACTTGTACAGTTTGCAATCCACGCAATAGAAGTGAATATAACAGAAAATATCAATGAATCTTATTAACCAATAATGGCTTGTCTTCTCAAATCACTACTTACAACAAAGAAGATTTAACAGCAAAAGGTTGTAAGCCACACTTACCCTTATTGTATGGTCCAGAGAACCAGAGTACAGGCTCTTGCCTCCAACAACTAAAGATGTTACGCCAAGTGTGTGGCCTTTAAGGGTAGCAGCCAATTGAAGAGTAAGATTAGCTTCATAACAGCCTTTCCATGTGTAAATAACACCGTCCTTCAGAAAAACATTGTAAGACTATGAGCATCATGCAGAACAATGTTGCAAAAAACAAGTAGACATAAACATTGATGAAATAGCACATGGATCTCACTTAAAACATCAAATTGTTTTCAATTTCACAAGAGATACTTGGGCTTTGCCTATTATTATGAATAAAACTTCTTGATTACCGATTTAAAAAAAAAAAAAAAACAAGAGATAAGTTCATTCTCAAACAGCTAAAAAAAATTTACGAGAAAAACCCTAAACGGCATTGCCCACGTTAAACCACTTGAAAGAACCAAGCTAGTTTTAAACTGTTAGCAAAGAAGTTTACCTCTGCTCCTGCAAAAAGCAAATCCTTAACAACTTCCAAGGCATTGACTTGTCCAGTAGGTCCATTGAGACAGCATCCAGCAGCTGAATCAGTATTCCAGACCTGCAAAACCCCAAAACGCCAAATCTAGCTCACATCTCAAACCAAGGAAACCAATATTAAATGACAGCAATAAGAAAATGAGAAAATAGAAACATAACTCAGAATAATACTTACCTTCACAACATTTAACATGCCGACAAAGACCAATGGACCCTCACAGATAATAGACCGAACTTCGCCACCAAGGTTAATCACACTAGCACATTGACCAGAATGGCAGTCCCAAAGCCGAACAGTTCCATCACTACTACCTGAATAAAGCTTGTTGCTTCTTTCAGGAAGCACAATCCCAGTGACAGCCTGTTAAAAAAAACCCATATAAAAGGATTCGCAAGATCATAAATATATATAAAATAAAATATACATGTATCACACAACTTATTGTAAAATAAAGTAAAACTTGCATGACTTGACTTTCATACTCCTGACAGAATATCTCCTGGTTTGTTGTCTGAGTTGGTCAACATCAAAGGAAGACGCAAACCTTCAAGAGTTTAGATTGGGACAGGGAAAGAGTTTCACAGTGCAAAAGACTTTCTTTTTCTAAGATGTATTTTCCATAAAACATCATTCTCTATACTGAAAATTTCATAGAATATATCACCGAATGAATATATAACCTCGTCTTTCTAGTGGGGAAAGACCCTACAACATGTCTAGTTTATTTTATTCGAACGATGAAACAATTAAACAAAGTCAAGATTCACTTGGCATAACTGAGTTAAGTTCACATTCAATCAAATTCCAGATTCTGTAAATTTATCCTACCACAAAGGATGAGTCAAAGTCACCTAACACGTACCTTCTCATGCCCTTGGAGCTTTGCCAACATCATAAACCCATCGCCACGAAACCAAGAGTGCAGGTTATGGCACTGATCGCCATATATACAATTACCCTCCGCCCAGAACTGACAGACCCTTTCCAAGGACTTCTTTGGATCATTTTGCGAAGACTTTTCAACAGCAGTTTTTGATAAGGACTTCTCAACAACATTTCCCAAGGAATTCTCAAAATCATCTTTGGGAGACTCTTTATGAACATTTTCTGAATACTTTTTAATAACCTTCTCCGGGGATTTCCTAGGAACACTTTTAGGGGATTTCTTATGAAGATTTTCTGGTAACATCTCAGCAACATTACTGCCCAAGACCCTTCCTCCATTCCTCAAAACCAGTGTATACTTGGACGTCTGGTAGTAAGGCCTCTTCCTGGGATGATCTGCAGGTAATGCATGGGATTGCTTTGCAAAACTGGGACTGGTGGTTTTGTGCGGCATTTCACCATGAGCAAACCGACATGGGTTTCTGTGGCATCTACCTTTAAGCCAAAAGATGCACATACTGTTGCTGTTTGAAGGATCTCCATGGAGTTTGTAAAAACCCGATCTTTCCATTGTCTCTGAATCTCTCCTAGCAGTCTTAATCACCATACTATAAACAAAAATAGGAAAAAAATGAAACAAGCAATCCATGGGGAGCAGCCAAAATCAAATGACTCTACCTTCAACCAAGATCCAAATCAGAAACCCCTAATCTTTAAAATCCCAGATAAGCGCATACTCTGTTCTAGCAATTCCAAAAAAATCGGAATTTCTTGAATAGCATGAACACGAGCATCGACCAAAATCACAAATCAAGCCAAAGAACCCATGACTAAGATTAAAAAACCTTGATCACTGACTCCCTGAATTTACAATCCCACCGATGCCACCGATCCTTGAGCAAAAGCACATAAAATCGGATAATCCTTAACAAAGATTAACCATCGATCCCATGAATTTATAAATCCAAATAATCCACTAATTCTTGAGTAAATCCTAGATATGTCCTTGAAAATTTGAAAAAGAACACCCCAGGAATCTGGAATTCTATTAATGGCCGATCAAATCATGACCGGATTTGGATAATCGCGATCGATGAACGCTTCAAGAATGACGGTGGCGAAAGCCCCACAAAATTCCGATCCTCAAACCACTGATCAAATATACGCGAAATGCTAGAACCTAATCGCCGATCCATCGGCCAACCCAGCACATAATGTCGAAATTGAACCGAAAAGATAAGCCCTAGAAATCCACACCCAGCAACAACCAATGATCTTGGATTCGATCACCATCATGGTCATACCACACTCGGTGCGACAATAGCTTGTTGAAGACGACGACTAAAAGGCCTAACAGCTAAAAGAAACTCGAGGAAGAAACAAACCTGAGAGAGCGAAACAATCCCGATAGGATGGCCGGAGTGATGTGGCCGCCGGAAGTAGCAACTTGCTAGGCAGGTCGTCCTCCAAGTCCACAAAATAGGAGAACGAATAGAAAAGTCTCCGCTTGCTATACGGCGTCGGTGAATTACATAGTAGTTATAAGGGCATACTCGTTTGCTTTGGCTTGGCCAAATGAGATTTGGTCAAATTTTATATAATTTAACTTAAAAATTTTTTATATTGAATTTAGTAAATTTAAAATAATTTAAATTTTTATTATAATAATTGGTTAAAGATAAAAGATCATTATTTATTCATCAAATATTAAAATATTAATTTCTCATTTCAAACAAATAAATTAAGTAATTAAAATATAATTGACATTTAACATTTAGAATATAATTATGATTAATATTTAATAATATTTTTTAAGATTAATTGAATATAATATAATTATTATTAAAATTTAACAATATTTTTTAAGTATTAATTTAATTAGAATATAATTACTATTAACATAATAATTTTTTTAATATAATATAATTATTATTAACATTTAATAATACTTTTTTAATATTAATTTAATTAGAATATATTTATTATTAACATTTAATTGGTAGAATTACAAAATGTGATAAAATAAATTAAATAAAAAAAATTATTCATTTGATAATATTTTATTATTATATAGAGAATGAATGGTTAATCCAATGTGGAGATTGAATTCAGATGAAATAGGCAAATGCAAAGAAGTGTTGATATTAGCCTAGTTTGAAGATGAATTTAGCTAAGCCAATGAGGATGCTTTAAAAGGTCGGTTTTGAATCTTGATTCTTTGAATGCCCAATTGTTTTGTAACCCCGACTGAGGGGTGTAAAAATAAACAAAAAACAAATTGAAAAACCGCTCAAACAGGATCGGATGGACCGGTTTTGGAATGGCTCGGTCCGAAATCAGTTTTTGAAAATGAAAAACCGACTGGAACAGACTCGATATCGATTCCGGTCATTTTTAGCTTGGATCAAACTGTACTAGTTGTATTTAAAATATATTTTTATTTTTTAAAATATTATATAAATTATTATATATAATAATATAAATTTTAATTTATAAAATAAAATTTTAATTTTAAACATAAAAATTTAATTGATCATATGTTTTAAATATAAAATATATATATTAATAACATTTTATGCCTATTAGTATTAGTAATTTACTATGTAAATAACTATATAAATCATTATAGTATTAGTATATACTAATATGTACTATATCACTAGAAGTCTATATGATACTATAGTGAATCAGTGATATGGTAATACTAATACTATTATATAATTATACCAAATTAAAATCACTATAATAAATACTAATATGTAGTTATATTAATCAATAATCACTATAAATTTAACTAATATTTATACTAATACTAATATAGTTGTACTAAATTACTATAACTAATACTAATTCTAACAGTCTAATACTATTATATAGTTATACTAATCACTGATTCCCTATAACTAAAAGTCTAAATCACTATAATCATATATAGTATTAGTATTACTATGACTATATCACTATGACCATATATTATTTTATAGTATTAATATCACTATCGGTATAGTATATAGTATTAGTAATAATTTAGTATCAATATATTATTATATAATATATAATATATATTCCATAATGTATAACATATAGTATTAGTATCACTATATCATTATAATATAGTAGTCACACTATAATAGAATAATTAATTATATAATATATAGTATTAGTATATAATATATATTAATATATTATAAGAGTTATAGCATAATATATGTATAATAGGATAGTTAACTCCATATCACTATAATTATATATCACTATGACCATATAGTATCACTATAACTATATATAGTATTAACATCACTATGACTATGACCATATATTATTATATAGTATTAATATCACTATTAGTATAGTATATAATATTAGTAATAATTTAATATCAATGTATTATTATATAATATACATAAATATATATACTATATGTAGTAGTAACACTATAACTATATATAGTATTAGTATTGGTAGTCTATAGTTATTTAGTATTATAATATATACAATTATTTATTAATCATATAAAAAATGTAGAAACTAAAAAGCTCAATATATTGAGTTATTGACAATTATCAAATGTATTATAATACATTGACATTCTCTAAGTCTCTAAGTTATAAACAAATTAGCAATTAACATCATATTATAATTATAATTAATTATTTTTTAACGAGTTAATTAAACAATCCACATTAAATAGTTTATTTAATTTTAATTTTACTAATTTAAATAATTAATTTATGTGCCAAAAAGATAAAAGAATCACAAGTTAAAAATATATCTTATCTGCCAAACAAAAAATGGCGCATTTTAGTATAAAATTGGACCTAAATGACGCTGTTTAGTTTCACTTGGGGGGGAGGGGGAGGGGGGAGCATTTTGAAACTGAGTTGAGTGAAATGGCATCGTTTCATGCGACTTAGTTTTTTTTCATAAATAAACCGTGTTTTAAAACGATGCCATTTGGGTTTAATTTCAATCCAAACAACGTCATTTCAACACATGGTTTTTCCCATCCCCCCTAAATCCCTTTCAATTTCCACTTTTTGCTTTTCACTTTCCCCCATCCCCCGAAATGCGAAAACCCTAGGCCTCCCTCCTTCCATCAGATCCTCCCCTATTCAACCCCTCCATGACTCTGTCGAAGTTCTTTTCACCCCAGCCGTTGCGTCTTTTCGCTAATTGCCAATTGGTACTCTCTCTTTGGTTTTTAATCTTTTTTATGGTGTTAAATCTGGAAAAGTACTTGCCTTGGCCTTGTGGTTGAAAATTCTCATATTATCTAGTGTCCACTGGCATGCTCATGATGATTTTCTCATTCTGTTTTGTTATCCAAAGTCCAAACAAACAAACAATTGAACATTTATTTTATGATGACTTTTTTATAGTGCACTTATCCGATTTGGGCATTTCCTTATCATATTTCTCACGTATCAATGTTAATGCAAAATATAAATAGACTATAGACGCATATATAAATGTAGTCTCATGCGTATGGTTTTGCCAATATAAATGTAGTCCCTTTGGATTGAGAACTCCAAAGCGTTTGAACCTGATGTTATGGCTTGATTTTCTCATACCTATCAAAAAACTTTTTGCTCGGCTTGTTTGGGTTTTAATGGCATTTAGTGTGGCTTTTTGGTGTATTTTACAAAGTAAACCTCAATCTAATTAATTGGATTTAGTGGGGTATTTTCCTTACAATACATTCTTTAGCTTTTGATCACTTTAATCAAGTTAAGTTTAGTTAGAAACATCAATTTGGATTTTGTATTTTGTGTCTAATCACAGTGATAATCACTACTTAATGCAATCTGCTATGCACATTCGCTGAGATTTTACTTCATTAATTTATTTTTGTGAAGATTTTGTAATGGAGATTTTGTGGCGCAATTTGTGGAGATTGTGTTGTTTTAATGATGGAGATTTTATAGATGGTTTTTGTTAGCATGAGCCAACTGGTTTTTGGTGCATTTTTTTAATTATTGTTTCACAAACAAGGGATGGGGCAATGGTTTTGCCTCACTTAGGCTGTTAATAGCTTGAAGGATAATATGTTGAAATTCAAACATCTACATTTATTTGAAGCCTTAAAGTGTCTTGATGTTCCATTTGAAATTTAGATTCTTTACGTGTTTAAAACTGAATTTGATTCATTTGTTTTGCCATTATAGATGGATCCATTGAATGAAATAGAAACACTCGTCAATGTTCAACCTCCAACAGAAAAGACAAATTTGTATTTTATAAAACATATTTTTGTAAATAGTAATAGATTTTTAATAAAATATATACATATTTTTTTAATGATAAATTTGTATTTTATTAAAACTAAAAAATTGGACCGGATTATAAACATGTAAAACCGGAGTATCAGTTTAGAAAGGTAACCGGTGCGTCATCGATTTTGAAAAATGTAAAACCAGTTTCTACCAGTTCAATTCTAAATTTTATTTAAGACCAAACCAAACCGAACCGATTATACCCCTAATCCTGAGAGACGTTCTAACCCGTAGAAGTAGTAGAACTATGGGCTTTTCTTGAATTGGTCCTTCGGAGTCAGATATAATCATTTCACATTCTTTTGTATAATAAAAAACTTATTCATCATCTTAATTTTTATCATGTCCTCATTATTTTATAATATGATATTAAATTATAAATTTATAAGTAAAATATAATAAATAATTTTTAATTATCTAATGTCACATCATAAAATAATAAAAATTAAAATGATAAGTAACATTATTTATTACAAATAATAATAATTAAAGGAACTTGAATAATATATTTAAGAACATAATTATTACGCTGTATATAAAAGATTGGATTGATATATTTCTCTTTTATTTTACCAGAGTGATATAACGGGATGACTTTAAAAAAGAATTATATAAAGAAAATGAAAATATTGAATATATTATAGACTGTCTTTTTTTTTTTAAAGTTAGATTTTTTATTTCCATTTTCAGTCAGTCATTTAGCGGAAACGAGGTTTTGGAAAGAGCAGGCCTAGGCCCAAGCTAGTAGCTATTATGGATACAAAGGAGCCTTTCCAATCGGCCCAAATATTTACTATTATCCCACCCAACCAATGGGACAAAGTTCAAGAAGGAACCATATGCCTTCAATTCTTTTATAATTTATTTTATAAATAATTAATATAATTATTGTGATGTCCTCAAATTCTATTTAGGATCGGACGGACATTTGAAGCGTCGAGACACGCAACACAAGGTTACCTGCCCCCATTCATGACATATAAGATGCAATATTCCTAACATGCATTTAACAATATGCAATATTCGCAGTGGATAAATTTTTTTCTTTAGCAATACTATGCATCAAATTGAAAATATCCCAAATGCTTAAAACATACTTCATACATAAAAATCCATTGAACAACTAGGATCACAACACTAGTCCAAAATGGTTATGATCCAAAAAGTACTAAATATGCAACTCAATCGTACAAATAGTAATTTACGTTAATTACTATATTAACATTTATGTCGCACCGTCGCTTAGTCAACTGTGTCTAGTTGATCAGCTCCTGATTCTCCTTCAGGTCCTGTAACAAGATCTACCATTCGGGAGGAATGGTAGTTGAGACTACCAAAGTGAGATTTGATTACAAATCTCAGTAAGTTAACAAAAAACTTCCACACAAGCTAATAATGCATGGATGACAGTAAAAGCATAAATGCATAATCAAATTCATAAGTAATTAAAGCATAACTTGGCGTACAACATAGCATAATTGACATAACTTAAATTGAAACATGAACTGAACTTGACTTGACATGAACTTGATCTGAAACTTGACTTAGCATGAACTTGCTTTGAAACTTGAATTAACATGAAAAATACATACTCCACAGTTGTTGTGGCCCCATGTATTCTACACAAACTTGACTTAACATGAAAAATACATACTCCACAGTTGTTGTGGCCCCATGTATTCTACGTGTAAATACATACTCCACAGTTGTTGTGGCCCCATGTATTCTACGGAAACTTATTCTTTAACTGCTTAAATACATACTCCACATTTGTTGTGGCTCCATGTATTCTACGTGTCACAATTGTTGTGTCTCACGTAGTGTATGCGCCACAATTGCTGTGACCTCATACATAAGTAATCAAGATGAAACGTGACTGGAATACAAAATGACTGAAATCCTGACGTAACATAACGTGACTTGAACATAACTTGAAATACATGACCAACTTGAGATAGAAACATTTCGTAACATGGCATAACATATAATAGACCACATATTTAACATGACATACTTACAACAGTGAATATTACATGACTTGACATACATGTAATAGATGGCATACTTAGCATGACGTACTTGTAAGGTACAGTGATACATGACAGAATATATTATGTAACAGATAAAAATTGATGACAGAATAAATTCTGTATACTATACAATTACGTGATAACTTGGCATGGCATGACATATATGATAACACACATACATACACTGCAGTTCCTTTACTTAGCACACATACACAATAGACTGCTAGTAAGTTAAAAGCTAACTTACCTCGATCTCCGCGTTTCTTATAAAACTTCAAGTGCGATCACGAGGAACTATAATTAGTGATTCTAAAAGTTAGAACTAAATCACTAATAATTTGAAATATGAAAAATACTAACTTAAAGAGTAAAATTTTTATTTTACTCTCTACATGTGGGAAAATGACCGTTTTACCCATAACTTAAGGATTTTGCATACTAACTCCAAAAGTTTTCAAAATTTATATTCCTCATGTAAATTTTGTCCTAAACTTAAATATCAACTTAGGAAAATTTAAAACAAAACACAACTATGAAGAACACACTATGGCCGAAACATCCATAGGCCATTTCCCTTGATTTTTGTTGCAATTCCTTCCAACTTCAAAACTCATGCTTAAATCAAAATTTTGCAACAAACATCTTCCAATCCTAAGTTCAAAACCATACTTAAAACATCCATTCAGAAAAAGCTAATAATTAACACCAAACTTTTTTGTAAAAGATTCAAACACTTGAATCACAAGTTTTGACCTTAAATCAAAACATCTCCAAGAATTTCAAAAATCAAATCTTACTTCTAACATATTCATAATATCATCCTAACATCAACCATGCTTTAAATCATCAAACTAAAGTCACCAAAATCACAAAATAACATTTGGAGTTTTTGGTTTTACACTTAGTCCAAAAACAGAAACTTTTTCCTCAACTAGTTTTGATAAAACTCTTGATCTATGACTTATAAATATATGATCTTCAAACCAAACCATCACATGGTTTAAAAAGATGTCCTAAAATATATATAAGCTTCTAATTCAGGATCACATGGTTAGAAATTAATCAAAACATAAATTTAGTCAAGAATATCCACACTTTGGCTTATCTGAATATCTCTTTGCATAAAATTTCATATCTTTGAAACTAACATCAAATATCTTCAAAATAATAATATAACATGTATATAAGATGCTTAAGATCCTCCAATAAAATTATCAAAGTCATTGGAATAGGTTTAGACCACCAAAGAGTTAAACTTTCTCAAAACAGAAACTGTTTTTCCTCTTCCAGTTTCTAAGTTTCTAAATCTAAGAAAATCTTTCATCAAAACCTTTAATCATGCAAAAATCCTCAACCAATAATCATATACACATGTTAACAATACTCCATAAAAATTTCGGACCAATATCTATCCATTAGCTTGGTCAAAAATTCCAAACTATAACATATTCTCCAGTTTATCTCCCAGAATGACCTTTCTATAATTTATATAATATTTGACTGACCAAATAATTTTCAAATGGGACAAATAAGATATCCACGTAAACTAGACTAAAAAAGAAACAACTTATATGAAGGAGACTTTATGATAAAATACTTACAAAAGCTTCGAAATGGGTATGCAAAAGACCTCCTAAAAGCTGTCCGAGAGAGAGTGTTTGATATTATTTCAATGGAAAGTGTAAATGAAGATAATTTCGTGGGGAGAGGTGGCTGGAGATACTTATGGATGAGATATGGAAGAGATGAGGCTGGAGTTGAGAGTTGAGTGTAGTTTTCTCCTACCCAAAATATCTATAAAAGATTATCTCATAATATTCTATCCAATAGTATCTACAAAAAATCAACTTAAGATATTTTTATCTAATAATATCTATAAAAATCAACTCAAAATATTTTTACCCAATAATATTCATGAAAATTACCTCAAAATATTTCTTTTTATTCAATAATATCTACAGTTTTGAACAGACGTTTTGTCTGAAAATATGAAAAAATGTTATTACGCCATAAGACTTTAAATAACCCTCGGAGTCTAATGGTACAAACCGTAATACATTTTGACACTTCTAACTATCTTCAATAATCAAAAACACACTTCTGATACCATAGTAAATAATAACACTAACTATGAGTTAGACAAAAACCTATACGATTAATGGATTCGTGAAAACTTATGGGGTCTTCACGAGGTTCGTAAAGTTAATAGAAATTTCACAATTGAATTTCTAGCGGGCTGTTACAATTATGTTACTTTTTTAAAAATAAAAGAAATGTTAAATATATCTACAAATTGAATATTAAAAAACTTACAATTGATATGATTTAATATAATATGTTAAATTTATTTTATAATAAAAAGAAATTGGAATATGATGGACTACGTGAGTTCAAGAAGTTTTTTGTATAAGATTTCTAAGTAAATCAAACATTTCTCTAAAATTAATCTTAATTTCACATAATTATTGCATTTAAAATATAATTGTAAATAGTTATAAAAAAATATTAAATTGATAAAATGCAAAGAGAAGGTGAAGAATCACTCGAGTTTCATGACCTTCATTAGGTAACGGCCGACAACCTCTAACCAAAAAGGAGTAATGGGTTATAAGCAAGAAAAAGAGAGAACCTTCGAACCAGATGTGGGAATTGTGAGTTTTACACCCATTATGGGAGGGCGACATGTCATTGTTATATTATACTTACCATAGACTCAAGTACAAATTACAAATTCCATTTTCTTTTCTCTCAAGCTTGTCGCCCTCTCTCTTTGTCCTCACCATCTCTTCTCTCTCTCCTTCATGTTTCTCTCAACCATGGCCGCACCACGAGCATGCCACCAACCACCAATGTAGCAGTCCATAGCAACAAGGCTATTGTGAGACACTAAGAAGAAAAGAAGACCATCAGCATCGGTTTCCTCTCGTTGTGCAAGCTTTCTCAACTCCTCTCTTGGTTGCAAGGTGCAAACCACTAATTGATCAGTCTAATCGACACCACCGCCAACAACAGTAGAACATGCTAGATAGCAACCCTCATGTTTTCATACATTGCATGGAGACCCACAAATGCAACAACAAACCATGAAGACCAACCACATGTACAACCAAATTTTGAGCCATCAATTCCATTGCACACCACCATTTGTTTCACTCTAGTCCATGTCGAAACCATCATATGATATGAAATCGTAGTGCAACACCTCCTCCCAAGTTCAGTCATTGTTAACAACCATAGGACCACCTCCCTTAGCCATTATAGGCTCCCCTCCACTATGACCCAGCCGAAGTGCACCATGAAATTGAACTCCACAAATAACCTGTAACACTCAGGCCTAGCACGAAGCTCGTGTTTAAAAAAATGTTATTTGGATTAATATGTATGAAAAGCTCACTTAAGATTTAACAAGTAATTTTAAAACATGCTACGAGCTCAAAATTTATTTTGGTAGAGTATGAATTTTATTAGGCTTGATAATTAGGTTAAAATCTTTAACGGACCAATCGGGAATTGATCCAAAAATTGATGGGACAAGTTGGATTATTTTCGAAGTTGAGTTGAGGCCCATTAGTGTTGGTTTAATACTCGACCCATGAAAATACGGTTAAATCAAAGAGATTATTTGGATTACGCTAACTCGCCCAACCCATTTATTAATTCCATACACTATCCAAGACGTGGGCCCAAATACTTTGAAATTGGCTCAAAAAGCCCAAGCTCATGAGAACCAAGGATCAGACCCCACATCATGCACGTCTCCTCTTTTACGAGGGTTTCCATCTACTATATATATACAAGTTGCACACTTCACATACACACCCTATTTGCACATAAATCATCTTTAGCCTAGGATTAGGGTTGCCGCATTCCAGACCTCTTCTTTATTATGCTCAAGAATGTCACCGTCTAGCCGTAGCTTCCTTCCCAAAGTCAAGCCTCTCCCCGTTGTAGTCCCTACACCACCACCACAGCCAAAAGGTAGCCCCACTAGCAAGCTTTTCCTCGCCACAACCCCGCACTACAGGCCCCCTGCACGACCTCAGTCGCAACAACAGGCTTTTACCGTTGAGAACGTCCTTCCCACGTGAAGTCCAGCAGCCACTTCTCCTAGCCACTACGTTGTTGTTGTTGCTGCCCTCTTCAGCCACCATGTTGTTGTCGTCTCCTCCCTTTAGCACTCTAATGCATGTCCATCACTACCACCAAAATCTAAGCAGGCTCACAACAAAGCTCTCTGTTTTTGCTCTTTAAAACAGAGTGATTTTGACTCAACCAACCGATCACCCACGTTGGAAACTCCACATAAACCATCACCAAAAGCTTCCCGTCACCCTAGACCCCGTCGCACGCCTCTCTCTCTCTCTCTCTCTCTCTCTCTCTCTGTCGTGTTGCCGCATTAACCATCTTTGATCTCCACCCAACTCCATGCTCCGTTGTGTGACCCCTTCTCTCTCATTGAGTATTTTGTGTGATCCTCCTTCCTTCATTGAAGGTTGTCTTTCATGACATCTGCATTAGCTTTTCGAAATAAGCAAAAACACCCCACCATTTGAAAACTAACGATAGTGCTACCCTTTTTCCTTGTCATGTGTTCCTTGAACTTTGATGTTAAAAATGCTCATTTGGGCCTTAGGCTGTTGTCAATTGGGTTTGGCTTGGTTGATTTATTTCATTTTCAACTTTGGTTTTTGGTAAAGTTTTGAATACCGTTTTGGTTAATGTATTGAAATAAAATATTTCGATATCGGTACAGTTTCGAAATTAATTATATATTATATATAAATATTTATACGTATATATAAACTAACAACTAATAGAATAAATACATATATATATGTGTGTGTGTGTGTGTGTGTGTGTGTGTGTGTGTGTGTGTGTGTGTGTGTGTGTGTGTGCAAGTGTGTATCATGTATATGTGTATAGATATGGAAGAATTGAAGATTTACAAAATGAATATATATTGAAAAAATCATAAACTTGAGTTGAGACACAAAAATACAGAAAAAAAAGTTTTTTTTAAAAAAAGGAGAGAACAAATGAACATATTTAAAGTTACAAAAAAATTAAAATTATATAAATATATTTTATATTCTAGAATTAATTAAATACTATCTAGATTTAAAATTTACAAAAATGCTATCTAAGTACAAAAAAAAAATTACAAAACCCGTCTAAAATGGAATGTGGACCGAAATGCCAATTTTGGCCAGAATGGTTTAAATTTGACTGAAATAGCTGAAATTTAGAATGAAATGGAATGATGTGGTATAATGTACCAGATATTATACCGGAATGGAAAATTCTAGCCGTACTGGCCAATTTCTTACCCAAGGAAATGCAATGTTATTGTACTCAGCGAGGACAAAAGTGAGAGACAACTAAATACGCGCTCCTTTGTCGTTTTGTCATGTTAGAACTTGTCCATGCGGCTTGGAGATCCTTTTTAGCTAAATTTAGATAAAGCAACACCTAAAAATAGCACATGACTTCCACGGAACAATCATTGTTGACGTTAACCCTTTTCTAGCCTGAATAAAATATTGCAATTTCCTAAGCTCCTTCACTTTCCAAACTGTGTCTGAACCGGCATCACACCCTGGTCTTCTCCCAATTATAGCATCATGGTAATCGTATCGAGGGTCGTTGAACTCATATTTATGCTTGTGACCCTCGACCACTACCTAGCCTTGCATGTCAAGAGTTCACCAAGTTCTTTCAGCTCTTCCAACTTGGTATCAACAATATAAATCATGAACTCGATTACTACGCAATTATTCTCATGGTATCTATAGTCGTTGCGCTCATCATTTACGGTCTTGCTCTGTATGGATGGTGATGAAGCGCTAAAACTGCATGATTAAGTTATTTAAGTGAATAAATTGTTTAATAAGAAAATGATTTAAGTACTTAATTATGCAATAGATCACAATACTTGAGTCAATTGATAATTCTGATATTCTTAGTGCTTTTGAAGATTTTTAATGCAATTATTTCACATGAAAATAAATATTTCAATTTTATTCCTCTTATAACAGGAAAAGTTTGGAAGAGAAATGGAAGAATCGAAAAAAGCCCAAAGAGCGAGGTGTGGAAGAATTTTAAGCTGAGTGGTAGTCGGCTCGAGATATCCTATCATCCAATGGAGAGGATGGTGCTTTTGAACTGCTTTCCGAAAAAAAAAACCACAATGATTCTTCCAAGTATTTTGTTACAACATCATGTACCAGTCTACAAGGCTGTGCAGGTGCCAGGGGAATTTGTCATTACCTTTCCTAGAGCATATCATGCAGTATTTAGCCATGGTTTTAATTGTGGAGAGGCAGTAAACTTCGCAACTGCAGATTGGTTTCCAATGGGGGAATTGGCCAGGGAACGTTATGCTCTTCTTAAGAAGATTCCAATAATATCATACGAGGAACTCCTTTGTAATGAAGCAATGCTTTTACTCATGTCTTCGAAACAAGACAATTCTGGTGATCCATCCACAGATGTAGTCTCTCAGCGTGCTGTCAAGATTTCTTTTGTACGCCTCATAAGGCAGCATAAGCAGGCGCTTCATCGCATAAAAGCATCATCTAATGCTTTTTTCCCCACATGGTCAAGGAACTCTCTTATGCGGCCATTGCAAGCGTGACTGTTACTTGGCATACAACATGTGCAACTTCTGCAACTCTGATCCTTTTTGCCTTTTTCATGGGGTAGTTTGGGCAATACATTGCAAGACAACCAGCTCACACATGCAGAAAACTTGGGACCACAGCAGCTCACACATGCAGCAACAAACACAGCAGACCAGTTCACACATGCATGACAACAGAACACTCATTCGGACCACAGCAACTCACACATGCATATCACGTTGAGCAGCAGAGGAACGGAGGCTACAGCAGGAGAAGAAATGGACGCAGCACGTTGCAACAACTCACACATGCAGAAAATGTGACAGTAACTCACACATGCAGCAACAAACACAGCAGACCAGTTCACACATGCATGACAGCAACCACTCATTCAGATCACACCAAGCAGCAGAAAGCATTCGGACAGCACTCATTCACAATGCACATGCAGACCATTTGGACCATGCAGTGGACACCATGCAATAAACCAACACATGCAGACATGCAGCGGACATCACTCATTCAAAATGCACACATGCAAAAAACGTGACACAGCTGGACTCACACATGCAGTAGACTCACACACGCTGTACAGCAGCAGAAAGAAACCAGTTCACACATGCAGACCAGCAAGGCTGTTCACTTCACTTTTCTTGTTTCTGCACATGGAAGTTGAACGTGCAGTAGCAGTTTTTTTATTTCTTTTTCATGTGGACAGGAAATAGCTTTTGGAAGCAGTAGCACCGAGAGCAGGAGGAGATGAGTTATTTATTTAGTGCCAGCAGCAGAGAAAGGAAGCAGTTTTTACTTATTTCTTTTCGTTTAGAAGCTAGAGGGAGTTATTGTTTTTTTAGTTTTTCATTCGGCTATAGTTGAGCAACTGAATTTTTGAAGTTTTTCTTGTTTTCCCGTTTGAGTTTTTCGTATATAGCAGTAGGGCAATCTTGAGTTTATTTTCTTTCTCTTCCATTTAAGTAGCAGAGTTTTCATTTTATTTTCTTTGACTTTTCTTTCCTAATACAAATTGATCTTTCGACAGTTTTTTTTTTGTTTTATGCATTTATTACTTTTCGTTTAGGAGCTCGGTGCAGCAGAGTAGTCTTTGAGTTTTTATTTTCCTTTCTATTCGTTAAGACAGGGAGTTCGGTAGCTTAGCTTGGAGTTTTTATTCAGTCTTTCTTTTTCGTTTAGACACTAGGAAGTAGGAGAATTCTTAGCTTTTTTCTTTCTTTCTTTTCGTTTAGTAGCAGGCAGATTGATTTAGTTTTTATTCATTCCTTTTATTGTATTATGCTTTTCTTTCTTTTAGTTCCAGACCTCGTTGAGGAATTCGGCAACATTTTATTTTTTTTCTTTCCTGTTAGTTTAGACCTTGGCAGCTAGGAGAGGCGGCTAGTTTTCATTACTGGATTTAGTTTTACGTTTCATGTTTTATTTTGGACATCGGCGTTGTGCTCTCTCTTGGTTATTTTTACGTTTCTTCTCACAGATTTTTTTTAGCTTTGTTAGATTAATTTTTGTTGCTAAAAATATCATGCGTAACTAATTTCTGAAGCTTGGGTTGTGGAATGAAGCTTGATTTGTTTTGGATTCTAGATCGATGCAATAATTTATTGTTAATTGTTGATTTTACTATGTTACTAGTCGGATTTAAATTGAAAATAGATTGCGGCTCTTGCTCTTGTTTTGTTGTTGATTTAAGGCACAACAAAAGCTTGAAAACTATCAAGGCCTCTCTCAGTTGTTTGTTAATGTGTGTTTGACTAGTAAAGTAGAGAATCCCTTAGGAAAATATTGCAAAAACTTGAGCTTAAATTTGTATCTTCCGATTAGCAATGCCTTGATTGGATTGTTAATCGAGAAAATTATCTAGAATCCGAAATAAAGAAAGTCTCATACCCAACCCAAGTGTTCGTTAATTTGTTTGTTTTCAACTTCGATTATCTTTTTGCATCGCATTTGAATTTTATTTTCATCTCTCATACTCGATTCATTTGTTACTCACAAATCTCTTCTACGCTTTGATAACCCATTGTCCCTGTGGAATACGATCCTGGACTTATCCTTGATACAACTTGACACTTCTACACTTGGAAGCACATTCGACCACGAGTCAGATGGTTTGCTTACAATCGCTTCCTACATCCTGCAATGACGAGCGGGCATGACAAGGAGAAAGGCTTTGGTTCCAAGAGACTTGAACCCCTTTTTGGCCTCCACGTTCAAGTACAAGAAAAGGACTGGAAATACTTCAGAAATTGATCGTGTTGTGTGCTTGACTGACTTCGAAGATGATGAATGTGTTCGTCAGCTTCCAAGATGCAAGCACTCCTTCCATGCACCGTGTATCGACTTGTGGCTCTATTCTCACTCCGACTGCCCACTCTGCCGCACTCCTGTGGACAGACTAAGTAAACAAATAATTCTATTTGCAGTCCCGAATCATTCGGGACTGCATATGCAGGCCTCACTTAAATGAAACGATTCGTTTCATTTAAGTGAGGTAAACGACTGTGTATTGAAATCAGACCTCCTGCATTTTCTTCCTCTTTAAGCCCCTTCACTCTAGCCCCAAGTCCCTTCGTACGTTCGCTGTCGCCCCTTCTCCCTCCGCCTTTTGCCTTTCGCCATCGCCCCTTCATCGTTCCTTTCAGAACAACTGAATCTGCCCAAAACCCCTCTCAGACCCGTCATCCCCTTCCCCCTCCATAGAACCGTCGTCCATCCCCTTCCCCTTCCCCTTCTAAAAGGTTTAACTCATTGAAAATTGGGGGACCAGCCCACTCTTTTTTCTCTAGTTTTTTTTCCTCAACAAAAGATATCGTGCAAATAAAAAATCATGCAGTAGAAATTTATTTGCCTAAAGTTCTATGTTCATAAAAACAGAGTTCACATAGTGGTTGTAATTTTCCGATAGAAAAGGACATCTGTTTGCTTTTTGGTTGTTTGTTTCACATAGAAACACAAAAAAAATAGAATTTTTCTTGTTTGTTTGTTTATGCAACTATTGCTTGGATGTATGACCCGTAACTGTTGATAAATACGTTCCTTGGTTTTGTGAGGATTGTGAATCAAAGTCAAATTCATGCACCCATAATGATTAAAAAAAAAAAAAAACTTTTTGGTTGCTTGTTTCGCATAGAAATATGAAAACATAGAATTTTTCTTGTTTGTTTGTTTATGTAGTTATTGCTTGGATGTATGGCCCGTAACTTCTGCCTGAACATGTTTCTTGGTTTTGTGATGATTGTGAATCAAAGTAGTCAAATGCATGCACCCAGAATGATTAAAAAAAAAAAAGCACCCAGAACAATTTCGAAATACAAGCATAGAGAACAACCTGTGGACCAAAACCAAACTACAGAGGAGAAGAATCTGGTGGAGGAGGAGGCTGCCGATTGTTCTTACTTCTTCCTTGAGGAGAAAATGCCGGAGGTCTGGTTTCTACCAAAGCAATACGCTTGAGAAGAATATGCAGTAGGAGGTCTAGTTTCTATCAAAGCAATATGCAGTCGTTTACCTCACTTAAATGAAACGAATCATTTCATGTAAATGAGCAGTCCTAGTTAGCATAGGCACTTAATTCTGTATTTAGTCCTCTATGTTTCTTCTCCTCATTTTCGTTTGGTAAAGGGTGGGATTGAAGTGAGGATTTTGAAAGGGAAAATACCCTTAGCCACAATTAGATTACATACAGTGATTTATTATATTATAAAGTTACTTTTATTGTTAAATTTGACTATGTAAAGCTGTGAAATTACTTTTGTGTAACACTACTCTTTTGAAAGACTCGCTGTTTTTCCTTTTTTTCTCTATAAATTAGGAGAAACAGAAATTTCCCCGTGATTCCCACGCACTGAAGGATTAAACATAAGAAGGGGTTCAGAATGTAGATAGTAATAATTCTTCCAAGGCACTTCAACACTAAGATTTATTACAAACATCAAACATATATTTACACAAAAAAAAAGGGGGCGAGCGTACATTCAAAAGCCAACAACATGACGTGACTATGTGCTTTAAACGCACAATCAAATATTATAAAGCGCATTATTATCATCTTTCGACTGTGATGCTTCTCTCATCTTCACAAATTTACATCCTTCTTAAATTATCCAACCTTGCCTGTAAATCGTTGTCTATTCCACCATCTTCATTCTCTGCTTGGGCTACCTTGTTTGTTGCAACTGGTGCACTGACAGAAGCTGAGGGTGCATTCAAAAGCTGCAGATAAAGGAAATAAAAAGCATTATTATTGTTATCAACTTAATTGGACTCCCTGGCCGAAAATGTAATTAAACCTGGGAAAATCTTCATCTTCATTTGGAATACCAAAATTTTAATTCACACGGAAAGATACAGAGCAATGGATGTACCTCAGAATTGATATTGATTCCAATCTCATCAAGCACCTGATTCACAAGGTCATCGGTTTCTTGCTCTTCTTCATCCCCTTCCAGAGCATCATCAACGGCATCTCCCATTACCTCAGTCACCATTTCCATCTTTTCATTCTGCCTCTCAAACTCTTGCATAATCTTCTGCAATGATGGCAGGTTCATCTGCCTATTCATCTGACCCATTGCCTTGGTAACACCTTTCATGGCCTCTCCCATTGCTTGAGTTGATTTGAGAGTCTGCAAGGAAACCCAACAAAACATTACCATTATAGCAAAAGCTCCATTCTCCAGAATAGCCTACTGCTTGGGTTAAAAGAACTAATTTTAGCCCCAATATTAGAAGATTATATACCAGAAACTATAAAGCAGATCAAAGACATCAAAACAAATCCCTAACCCCCAAATATATTTTAGTTCCCCATCAAGGTGAAGGGAACAAAAAAAGGCGTTCATCAATTCTTTAGACAAAGTTCACCTACCAAAATGCTAGTTTTCTTTTTTGTATCCTGTGAAAACTCAACTATACAATTCAAGCTATGAAAAAGTATATACTATGCTTGAAACAATGCTGCTTTTTTATTTTGTATCTATTCAATATAGATACATCCCATCAAACCAAAAATATGCAAATGCAGGAACAATATAGTAATGCAGACTTTACAATAGAAGAGATACATGAATCATCCAACAACTGATGCAATCCTTTTCCTAAACATTTTCTGTTAGAGAAAGATGGATTGAAAAGCATGTGCTATACAAAGACAAGCACAACAAACATACTTAGAAAATATACTTCCCGTATGAAACGAAATCATGTCAGAACATTGATAAGAAACTTTACAGTAATGCAGAAGATGCACAAAGCAGTGTGTAAAAATTTAAGATATACCTGGATTCTCAAAGATACACCCTGGAGTTGTGATTTAAGCTTATAAAACTTTTCAACCTGATGCCGAGTTCTAATAAGATCTTTAGCCATCACTCTAACTGCCCCCTGAAACAAAGACAATCAATCCCAGGATGCTGAGTTACATACCTCATCCCAACCACCCAATCGATTCACAGAACCCAATAAGATCATGTCCCAACATGCGTATGTCTTTTTATACAGCATCATTGCCACTCCTTACAGATTAACCGATTGGACATTAAAAAAAAAAAAAAACACTCCCATAAGGCATCGAGTGCACTTGGGTTCCATGGAAATAACAAATGTAAAGCTCTTAACGCAGCCAAATTTCATGGGTTAAAGTTTGGGTTCAGGTTGTTTCTTCATCAATATCGTACAGTACGTATAACAAAGTAACAAATAAATTGCGAAAACAAACAGGATAACATTTACCATCTGTCCTTGTTTAGCATTCTTCTTTATCTCTACAATCAGCTTCTTTTCTTGGGTTTGTAGACCTTGTCTTTCCCTTTCTATTTCTCTAATGGATTTGTCTAGCATCCTCTTATTCTCCCGCAGAAGCTCTGCACACAAAATCAAACATTTTTTTGGCGGTTTACTTCACAACTCTAACTGGACCGAATGCTATTGAAATTGCAATCGTAAATTAAATGCTACCAGGACTAGTTTACTGCTTGAAACCACTACTAAAGTCAGCATTTGGTCAAATTTAAGGGTGCCAGTTTCAGAATTTATGCAGTTTCATTCAAATAACGTAAAACAAGTCCTTAATTATCGAATTCAGAACTAAGATTGCACCAATAAATCTGAAGTTTAAAACAATCCCGAAGCAAGAAATTTTCAACTGAGATGAAATTAACATGTTATAACAGATAATAATTGATGGATCATATGTACCTGCGGGAGTTTTTCTGTGGCCGAAGAGAAAGCTCATGTCGCTGGTGCAAGCTAAAATACACCGGGGTTGTACTGTACCCGATCCCCCTCTCTCGAGTCTTTATTTCGCTCTCGCTTCAGCGTCGTCTTCTTTCTCCTTGTGTGGGTGGTCATTTCATTAGTTGGGTAACAATGCCGTGTAGCGTAGAAATACAATTAAGGCCCAATAAAATTCAGCACAACAAATAATATTTTCGAACTGTCCACGAGTCCCAAATATTACTAAGATTGAATTGGGCTAACACCATAAAATAATAACTCCTGCTTGCCCAAAAGGTTCAGGCCCAATATTCATGGGCTTAAATTTTAGCCCCAGCATCACCTTATGGGTGAAGTTGTAACTTGCGAACTGAGCTGTCCTTCGCAAGTTCGCAAACGTTTCTTCGCGTGTTGCCAATTCACATTGCCATTACCCATTAAGGTGAAGTTGCATTCGGTGATCTCAATTCTCACCATCTTCCGATTATTTTATAATATAGTATTCGATAATTGAATACTATTTATAATATTTTACTTGTAAATTTATTATCTAATGTCACAGATTAATAAAAATTTTTAACTTAATTAGCCTACAACTGCAACACAACCCACAAGATACAAACACCGGACACTAAGAAATGATATATACAAATTTTCAATGTATAAATTTTGAGAAAATATTTTGTAAAAAAAATAAACTCTATAGTAAAAAAGTGTGAAAATTTCTTTTTTATTTTTTTATTATTATTTTTTTTATGGGACATATACTTTTACAAAATGTTTGTATATAAAAAACTTAGACATGACATTACTCCGACCATTAATTAGCCTACAACCTTCGAATAAAGCCGAAAGATATCATGTCATTTCGATCGCCACACACAAGATTCTGCCGAATTCCTTGCCCGCCATATTTTCAGCTCCACCACACATTACAGGACCATGATATTGAAAGCCGCAAAACTTTCCCCATGGAATCACATTTCTGCATAATCTCCATTTTGTCGTTAGTAGAAATTGGTCTAAAGAATTTAGGTACTTGCAACGATCTGAATTCAAATCAGTCACATCTATGATCGCTACGACAAATCCTTTGATTTTATTTCAAAGTACTCATTAAGTTTGTGGCAGTCATATCTTGCATGTTGATCATCTGATGGGTATATTAGTTTGAGAGATGATACCAACCGCACAATATTTTTTTTTAAAGATTAATAAATATAGAATTTATATAAAAAATTAATTTTTTAATAAAATAATTATACTTATCATTCTTACACACTACATATCATATATATTTTAATTTTTTATTTATAATAAATATGTGATATACAAATGATAAGTAAAATAATTTAATTAGTTAAAAAAATAAAAAAAATAAAAAATAATTTTAAAATATATAAAATATATAGTGTGATGAATAGTCTTTCTCATTTTAATTATAAACTTTAATTTTTTTTTAAAAAAAGAAAGGGAATGAGACTTGCATGCACTTAATTGTGAACCCCACTTTCAAGCTGTTTTTACTCCTCATCACCGACCGATTAGACTGCATGCCATGCCTTGACGTATACGGAACTGAACCATGCATAAGGTCGACGGTTTTGCTGTTAAAAACCAGTTGTTGCCAGATTTCCCACGTTAGGCACAAGGCGTCTGAAGGGATGCGTACGTAATGGGGGGAGGCACTGGGCACTGCTCATGAGTGCTCACACTCAATTTCGCTACCCACCGAGCAAGTTTTCAGGTTGGAGGAATTAATATGCCTTTCCCACTAGGGACTTGATCCGGCCCCCTAGCTAGTCAACTAATTTAATGAAGCTTACGATTCAAAGAGATACTACTTTCAAAGCTGAAAAAGACATGATATTACTTTGATATGTACTGCTCTATGAATCTGTGGTGGTAGGCGAGGTAGAGGGAGCAAGGCCGCTGGGATATTGGTAGAGCAGTTGGTGCCTGGCTTTTTCCTAAATATCACTAGCTAATTATACAAAGTGCGTAGGCACATGAAACGAAAGATTTCTACCAAACCCATCACTGAAAGCTAGGAAAGTATAAGTACACAGTACTGCATGCATATACAATCGCTTTCTCTATAATTATTGTGGTCAAAGATTAGCATGCATCATGCTTTAATAGCTAGCCCCATCCCCCCATCTTGAAAGCTGCAGTACTTGTGTTAACTCGAGTGAACTCATTTGAAAGCAGCCTCCACTCTCTGCAGATTTGTGAGGTACCTATAATTATCCTCAAGGTTTGGCAAGCTTGAGATAAGGCACAGTTAAAAGGAAATGATCGATCTAATGCGTTAAAATTCATGGAATGGAAGTGCTGCATGCGGCCAGCTGAGCCAGCCTTTGTTTTCTGGCCTGGACCTGTTCATGATGCTTAATTTGGTCATTGCCACTAGCTACTAGCTAGTATTTGTTTCTTTTAGCTATGAAAGGAAAGAAGCTAGCTACCTAGCTAGTTTACTCATTTTATGTGTATGTTAACAAGTTTTACCTAAAAAGTGCGATTCTTTTTCTTTATAATTCTTGGAAGGCCATGCATGCTGCATGCTTTCTCTTTGTTTGTTTGTTTTTCTTTTTTCTATTTCAAAGTTAAAGTGAGCGTGTACGAACTTGAAAGCTCAATTTGTTGAGATCCATATATAAATATATACATATATATATATATATATATATAGCATGAGTATGAGATATATACCATCATACCCCTAGTCGTCTAAAGGCATGCATAGAGTTTCATTACATTAATCCGGGCAATCATTATTCTTGGATGCAGGACGGTGATGCTAGCTCATTTCAACCATATATATAAAAAGATAAAAAAAAATTATAAACTTTCCTCTAAATTCTTGTCAGAATTTGAGAGTTTCGTCGTTTTGAGCTGGCTAGAGAAATACACATGTGAATTAAACTCTAAAATAATTATTAAGCATTAATTTAATATTGTTCAAAAAATCCATACGGACAATTATATATAAATGTTGTCTGACCTAGCTACTTTATTTGACTATCTATTTCTCACATATATACATGTACGTTATAGGTATATTAATAAACGTTCAAGATATATATATGCACACGTACGTTAATTTGTTCGATCTCAAAGAATAAAACGGCCGATCGACTCGATCTATATGGGAAAAATCCCATGCAGCTAGCTTGTTATGAAATAAAGGACAAAAGTGATTGATCATTTCAATTTAAAGCAGAAAGAAAAAGGGGATCCAGATCATCAATAAAATCTTGCAACTGGCAGTCATGGCAGCAGCCAATTATCAAAATCATGAGATATATTCAAAGTTCATGCTCACACTGCACAGATAGATAGGTTGTAAGATTCTTCAAAGTTGCTAGTTTCTATGTCCACATGATGAACAAAGAAAAGATCTTAAAATAAATCAGCTTAAAGCTAAAAGTAGTACCATATATGCTAAAGGGCACATGATGATAAGAACAAGATCATTAATTATAAAAATTAGAAAAAAAAAAGTTTTTATCCCAATATATATCATTAAAGTAGCTTACAGGATAGACTCGATGCGCACCATATAATTAAGAAAAATATAGAGTCAAGCTAGATATTAAATAAAAAATCCTTTGTGAAATAAAAACCAGATGATCAAACCTTATAAATTGATCCCTAAACTTAATGAAACAATTAGTGCCTAATTACTCGGAAGTTGGAACCATTTCATCCCCAGAAAAGAAAAGAAAAAGAAAAAAATCCTTAAGATTCTTTATCTCAAACACTAAACAATTGGCAAAGAGGATCATATGTCACCATCTCATCATGCAACTCGATTCTCCTCTCTCTTTCTTTTCAGGAGAAAAGAAGAGCTTCTGTAGCCTTACTGAGATCAGTTTCACAAATAAGCGATCTTCTTGGGATCACCAAAATTCTCCCTCACTTTCTCTTTTCATGAATCCTCCAACACACAAACACACAAGCAAACCTTCTTTTCTTTTACTAAAGCTGCTCTGTCTCCCTCTTTCTCTTCTCCCCATTCTCTCCTATAATCATATTCTCAACACTACCCATACCAAAAGACAATCCCTATCATAACTCAATGGGCATTATGGTAATGTAGGAGCAATAATCTTGACCACACACACGTGGCCGTACAGGTGTCAGAGCATGAGTGGTGGTGATTTTGTTGCTAGGCAATAGGGGGGCAAGGCTAATGAAAGAGGGTGGTCCCTCCTCCTCCACCTCCTCCTCCTCTCCCCACCCCCTCCCCAACCCCCCTAAAACCCCGTTGGTGATATTTTTTTCAGTGGCCCTGTATCACAGCGGATCTCACGGGGATCTGTGTGAGGAGCACACGTGTGCATGCGCGACAGGTTTCGACATGCTGGCCCAGCCCATCACGTGCGGTTAAAAAAAAGGAGAAAAAGCAGGTATTGTGGGCTGGCTTCCAAATCTAACGTGTGCGTCGTCAGTTCGCAGTGGCACGCTTGGGGTGATGGTGCATGCGTGGTCCATCCCCTTACCGGGCCTTAAAATCCTCCACTTCATCTATCTATATGTTTTTGTATATCCCATCTACCACCCTTTTTTATTCAACTTTTTCGTTCAACCATGAATATTCTTTAATTTCCTTTTCCCTTTCCATGCACATGAAGGAGACCCAAGCTTTGAATTTTCAAATTTGAACAAGTCTTGAGAAATATTTTAAGTTTATCAAGCTCATAAAATTGTATTTTTTTTCTCGATGCTGTTGTTTATGGTCGAATGAAGTTATGGCCATCTATATATTAATTAATGATCCAAAAATAGGTTCACGTACATTTCGAAAAAAAAAGAGTAACTTGACGCTATTTGTTTCAAAATAAGCCATGATAATATTTATGAATTGTCAAGAATTTAATGGTCTGATAACATATGATCCGATTATTTAAATAATAAGTCATGATAATATTTATGAATTGTCAAGAATTTAATAGCCTGATAACATATGATCCGATTATTTAAATAGAAAATCTGGATTCTAAATTTTCTAAAGAAGACAATTATGAGTGAGTTATATACATATTTGTGAGCCTAATAATTATTATAGTTGGGACTTACTATTCTTTCAAAAAAAAAAAAAAAAATCACGCATGCCCGTTTGGTCGATCTGCATGCATGATGCACATATCGACAAATTGAATTTAAAATGTTGCAGAGAAAAGAACAAATTGGACAACCTAGAGATACCCAAAAACTTTCTGCGCTGTTATATGTGTTTCCCTGATCAAATAATAGAGTTGATAAAATTAATATTGATCATCGATGGTACGTAAGAACATTAATTATCAAGGACAAATGGATGGATACAACAAATTTGAGGCTCTCTAGCTATAGACTGACAACCTTTCGGGACAACACCAAACATAAACATAGACTGTTGCTATGTACGTGACCCATCATGCATCCTTTTGCATGGACATGCAGAGGCCGAGTCACCGATCAACCAAATTTGTGGTTTAGAGGTCGGACGATCGATCCTGACTGCATGCAGTACTTGGACGGAGGCCGATCGAGTACTCGTACCGCGTATTACTTAGCCACATAAAATGGTTGCAATAGTCTTTTGCTAATTAATTTGTTCAAATTTTTAGTGACTATTGCATGGTTGTTAAGTGACATGCACAGCCAAATGCTAGCTAACCCGGCCCCCCACCAATATTACGTGTTATACAGGGCGGATATATAGCAACAACTCTTTTCTATGATAGAGATGGCACCCGCCACAACAGGTCACTATTTCAAATGCGATCAATTATTTTCTAGCTTGATATATATATATATATATATATAACTCATGAAGATCATGATTGAGGGGACGATTATATTAATTATTCGCGTAATTAGAATAGTCAACGCTAAGATCATGGGTTGTTGGTTTCACCCCCACTATGATCTATTACTAGACTACCACCCCACCATTGATGTTTCACCAACCAAGCAACGTATAATATTACTAGTCGATATCGTTAATTTAACAGGTCGATCAGCAAATATATATTTATTAGCTTAAGAAATCTTGATTATTTGCTTATTTAATTATCGTGGAGAATCTTAATTCAAAACAAAATGTATTTAATCCAACGATATTCCTTGTTTGCATGAAAGATTGCATTAACTAAAGTCTAAACCACTTGATCTTCATGATTTATATATATATCATTTCTCGTCCGCGTCTTCATGAAGGCATCTTATATATATCCCAGGTCTTGATGATCATCTTCCAACTCGATCGCGATCCCGGCCCGTTATGTGTGCGTGTGTCATGTGTGCCATTTTTCGAATCTATAGCCATTTCAAGCCTATGCACTTTTGACCGTAGAATAGCCTTTTCCTTTTCCTACTGTTGAAGCTAACTTCATTGTTTTAGCTTAATTAAGTATATGTTATGATAACTTAATTAATAGAATATCCAACTGTTAAGATTCAGTGGTCCTCCCCAGTCTTGCTCAACTTCTTCCAAAATCCTTTTCGGGAGAAGGGAGATCGAGATCATATGATAATACAACTTGTCATTAGTACTTATATAATGAGAATTATGCTGCTTGTGATTATTATTCGGATCAGGACCTGCATGCATATATATATATATATATATATATATATGTATTAATTAGTAATCATATTGGTCGTAACAACATTAAATCGGGCATGCATGCAGGATATATATATATATATATATTATAATTAACTAATATTATGATGAGAAGCTATTTTAGTTGCATGCAATAATATATATATTTGATAATATTATGCAAGTGTGTGTATATATATATATATGATGTGATGTGATGCATGCATGGTGGGTTTTCCGACTGTTTTAATCTTAATTAATTATAATTTGTGAAATATAAGTGATATTTTGTTGATCAAGAAAGTACTAATAATCAAGTAATAAGTTAATTATAACCCCCCAACTACCCCCCCGGCCCAAAAAAAAAAAAAAAATTAATGATCAGAGTAATATCAGGCTTTTAAAATTTACGCTTTTCGATCCTTTTTTATTTGCATTTTGTTTCTTGGAAACCAAACAATTATTAATGCATAACAAAGCTATATATGGATCATCCAAATGTTTATATCAGCTTTTGTACGTTATGTGTTCTCTGGTCCATTGATTTGAAGACTGATCATTGTGCTTCGATCCGCCTCATACGTGCTTGAATTGGCCGTACGTTTTATGTTTTTCTAACTATTATTTTTACTAACTAACGAATGTGATCATCATCATGAATCTATTGATATATCCTAAGTTTTTTTTTTTAAGTTAATAATTATCTCTTTAATATATATATATATATATATATATATAATTGTCGTTATTTTTTTTTTTTGACTTTTTGCTTTTTTCTTCATTATAATTTTGATACTATTTCTCTAATTCACTGCATTGCGAAATCTTCACTATTTTAATATATATATATATATATATATGATTAATATTGAGTCTTTATAATGGTTTGAAAAGGCAACTGCAAAAGTATCATCACTGAGTCTGGGCATTTCACGAGTTACTTGCTCTGTACACCCGGCGGCTCCGAACCCTTTTACTTTTCAAATGGGTTGCGATCAATGAAAAGACTCGAACTTCTTAATTAGTCCTAGCAATCGACGACAATGCATATATGTTAATGGGTACTCATGTATTTCTTTGGAAGAGAAAGGAAAAAAAAAAAAAAGGAGAATTCATGCCCAACACTTGATGCAAATGCATGTCATGTGCGTATGTGAAGTTGGAATTGACCACATCTTTGACTGCAATTGGGATGGATATTAGCATAAAGGATCAAAGTCTAGTAGGAAAGATCGATTTATCACTGAATACCGTTATATTGATCACTTAGATTGCAGTCGACGTACCTCTCATGACGTTCGTACGTAGCTCAATTAAATGCATAACAAACCTACCTCTAACTCACACGCAATAGTGAATAGTACAGACCTTTAAGTTTTTGGATACTGTTATATCAAATTATCTAGTAATGAAATACTAATAAATAATTTGTGATTAATAATGAATTATTTATAAATAATAATTAAATAATCTGATAAAATCTTAGAATAGTTATATTTCTAAACATGACAGCCTTAATTCCTCTACCTTAGACTTCCAAAAAATAAAAGTCTTTAAAACTCGATCAATATATACCTTTAGGTTTGAAAATTGGAAGTCGAGGATGAGGCGCGCTATGTTTTTGCAAATTCGAGAAATCTTACAAACACCTTTAAAATAATTTCGTAGATGATCTTGGCTTACCTGCAGCCAACCAAGTTTTTAATCTATAATATTTTCCTTTTATCAAGAAGCTAGCCAACCATGTTTGACATCAAGGGCTTTAAGAGAATCAAAGATTAGATCCTTCTGTCCACAGCTTTTGAGACCATACATCTACCTCTCTCCTTCCTTTATCCCTAAACTCCATCAATTCACCTCCTTTTACTGCCTGACCCTGTAAAACACTGTCACGACCGGAGTATGATAAAAAATCATTCTCCGGTCAGTAGCTTTAATAAAAATCTAATTTAATAAAGAGAGTTTTGGGGCCAAAAAACAAAAAACAAAGAAGAAAAATTAAAGCCCAACGGGTTAAACAGAGCCACTTTTTTGACTAACACTGCCTCGTATACATGTAGTACTACTGTGTAAATAAATGGAGATGGTGTCATCTTCAAGCAAAGGAGGCCCCACTCTCACTCTCTCTTTCTTGCATGGTTGGAAGGGTAGAAAATCTGCCTTTGCTTTTAACCTCATCTTCTTCACACTCTTTACCTTTTTTTCCATTTTCGCGTGTGAACACGATCTGCGAATCTTCAATAACTTCTTCCTTACTTTCTTTATCTTTACAAAATGATGAGGGTCTAGCTCCCATTTATGCTTAGATCTCCCACTTCTTCTGTTTTAAGATGTACATGTCTATCTATATATCTTTATGTTCGATATTCTATCTTTACGTTATATATATATATACCCAGAAATGATAATAATAGCTAGGAAGATAAAAACATAATTGATATCCATTTTATATAGAGACAGAGACAAGAAGGAAATTATAGAGGTAATTAAAGAAGTCGTGACACAATAAGATCATAAATATTATTTTCTCAAGTAAACCCCCAAACCGTTGATTCAAAAGCCTAAAAAAAAAAAAAAAAAAAAAAAAAAAAAAAAGGAAAAATTCCCAACTTCTTTGGAAAATTACATGATTAAGCCACTAGCAATGGCTCGATTCGTATCGAAGTGTGTAGTTTCATAAACGGGCAATTCTTCCCGGTACCTCTCGATCCCAATAGCCGAAAGATTATCCAGTTCGAACAGATCAGAGCTTGAATAACTGGCTGCATCATCATCATCATCCACTTCAGAATCTTCAATATCATGTTGAAGAATATCTCTCATATTCAAGTCTTCCTTGTCTTTTTTATAATTCTCGAACAAATCTTTGGCAACTTCTTCAACACGATAATTGCCACCCATTACATAACATTTGATCTCTGCATCACCCGCAGTTCTTATGGTGGACACAGTCATGAGCCCCGGTTTGTCCTCTGACAGAATTTTTTGCCCGCACGGCCTACAATCCTTGTCCACGATCACGCTGATCGGGCCAAACTTCACCGACCTTTTCACCCCGGCGCCGGTGCCATTGCTGAATTTCCCCCTTGAAGAAGGCGTTTTGCTCAGACAAGACCGCGAAAACGAAGACGCGGAAGAACATGTTGATGTTGTGGTGGTGGAGTACTTGGAGTTTCTCTCCAAACTGGTTTCATCGTTCCTGCCTCCTACTGAGGACGACATCTTTGCCTTCTTTGCATTTCCTGCAGTGAAAAGAGAGTTAAGAAAGCTAGCGAGGCGTCCACCCGGTGATAGCGGCTGCTTAACCTTCTTCAAGTCTCCGTAGATTTTCAAGGCCTTGGATTTGGTCTTCACGAAACCGTTCTCGTGCTTTGGCTTTTGTGTTGAGGCAGAATGACTTCGTTCGCCATAACCACCACCAAACTTCTCCAGTTGAGGCTTTTGGGAAACGCTGGTCCGAATAGGCTTCGGCCTCTGCATAGAATAACATGAAGACCTTGATTTCGACGCATTAACGGACTCCGACTCCGACGACGAGAAGCCGCCTCCGGAGCTCGACTCCGAAGAGCTCGAACTCGAATTCTGCAGGATAAAACGGCGGTCATCTCTCGATTTCCTTTCGAAATCCGCCGTGGAGTTTCGGCGTACTGAGACCTTTTCGTTCACTTTCTTGTCCATCCACCTCTCGATCATGCATGCTTGTCGAAAGCTCGCCATTTCCTCTTCTTGTTCTTTTAGGCCATTGCTCTGTTTCTTTCTCATGGTTTCTCCGTATAGAATGAGTTTCTCTTCTCGTTTTTCGCCGGGGCCTTCGTCGATGGACCGATAAATCGAGTCGAGAAGAGTGGAAGAAAAAGATGGGTTCTCTCTCCGGTGTCGGTGGCGATCTTCTCGCAGCGATTTATTCCACCTCTCCATGTCCTTTTATATAGAAGTACGACAAGGAGAAGTAGATAGAGATTGAAGGGAAACAAGAATGGCAGAACAGTGGGTTCTTAACGATATCAATTATTTCTCTTTCTTGTCTGCTTCAGAGAGAGAGAGAGAGAGGTCACTGGAGACAAGCATGATTGTATGAGAAAGAAGTAAGACATTTGCAAGACAAGTAGTACTCTTCGTGTTCTGTTTGCTCTGCCACAGTGTGAAAGAGCAAATGAAGAGCAGAGAAAGCAAGCATGGGCATTGATGGGTGCTTGATGGCTTAGAGAGCGAGAGAGCAATGAAAGCCAAAAGCCACGCCTGTGGAGAGAGAGAGAGAGATCAGAGAGAGAGAGAGAGAGAGAGAGAGAGATTGTGTGTGTTCCTTTTTGATATTCCTATTACTCCCCTCTTTATAACTCAGGAAGGTATATCGTGTATTTCACACACACCTTGGAATCTATGCTAAAGCTAACAGAGGCCGTTGGATCGATGATCAATCCTCTACATGCTTGCTGAATGAATTACAAACTGAGATCGGGGCTGCATATAAGTCCAAGCTCGAACTAATGCCAGGTTGGCAATGATGATCATGCTTAACCAATTATTAAATTGTTTGCTTCTTTTTTTTTTTTTTTTTTTTTTTCTCCCCCATTATTTAGTGAAATTACTTCTACGCTTTGCCTCCTCCACATGAAGTGACATTAGATCCTTAGTTGCTTTTCCTCCAAAAAGAAAAGCAAGCAAAGTTATTAAGGTGTGGGATCATATACACAGAGCTAGATCAAGATGGTTATCCTACAACACCACGATTCACACCCGATCTATATATCTGGGTCCATATGGTTTCATACCTTGTTTCTTTCTTTCCCTTCTTGTTTTTTTTTTTTCTTTTTTGAGAAAAATACATATTTTTTCGTTATTCAAAATAATTCTTACATTTTTCACGAGTAATTATCACATGCCATGCTATGGTCACGCACAAATCGAAGATGATCGATGATATATAATTGATCACAATCATAATCTTGTGATGATCTACTGACATTTGTCTCATTTTTCTCATTTGGTATCAAGTTCCTATACCCTCAATATTTATTGTTAAATGGAAAAGAAATACTAAGATAATGATACATATAAATTCCAAGTTTGCCAATTTGCATTGATCGGGGTACAATGATATAAAATCCACAAAAGATGTTGGAACATGTGTATAATATTACATGTTTTCTTTGACTTTTAATACTATCAGATGTTAATATAAGTGTAATTTGTACTATATGCGTTGTTGTGATGATCACCATGTGAACAACCTGTAATTAATACCATTAAAGTGTATGGAGATCATTTTTTTAACCCCCTCGAGTAGTGTTTCCTTAGAAAAATAAAGCATTTCTAACTTATGTATAAGAAGAAGATCAGAAGTGGGAAGTATGAAAAGGCAGAATGCCTCTAAAGTTTGGTATGGACTGTATTATGAGGCATTATTATTGCTAAGTCCAAGCTGCTGATCATGTTCATGAGCCTGCATGCTTCTACTGTCAACTAATGCGGCTATTCTTAAATTTTGCACTCCCAATAACTTTTCTTTTGGTGTACCTATATAGTATAAAAATTGATTATTAATTTCATTTAGAAATGATACAAGTTGGGGATTGAAACTCCTAGCTAAGAAACATAAATTTTATGTTTCTCGACAACATGTCTATGTTCACATGATAACAGTAAATGATTTTATTAAAATTATAAATAAATGCAGTAATGCGGCAATGGTATAAGAGAATAATATATATAATTCTAGCCAACATGTTGGGTCGGGTCGGATCAAGAGCCAAAATGGTTCAACAAATATCGGTTCAAGCCCCTGCTTCGTAGCCTAAGTCTCATTGAAAATCTATTAAAAAACTATAATAGATCATAATTATCTGGTTCGATTATTAAATCAAACTGCCACAAACACAACTTGACATCTCTACATGTAGAACCCCAACAATATATATACACACACACACACACACATATATATATATATATATATGGGATTAAAATGCGCGTGATTAAGCTTGAAAAACTATATATAATGAAATTAATGAACTCATTAGTATATATGTTAGGAGTAAAATTGAATGCATGGTACGGAATGGGAATGAAGATGGAGAAATTATTTAATATATTATATAGTCGGCAAACCCTTAATTTTAGCCATGAGGCCGTAGCTAGCTAGGGTAGCTAGCTATTCAACGGCAAATAGGGAAGATGATGCAACTGATTTGGCAAACATAGCCTTGATTTTGCTATATATTTTATATAAGTTGAGAACAGTAGTACATTCAATAATATATAATAATTCATAAACTGGACATAATAATGAAATTATCTGGAAAAAATTGTTTTTATATTCGGTTTTACCTTTACTTTAAATAATTACAGCCATTGTTTTAACCTTTAATGGTGAGCTATCACTGCTTCATATAAACCTGATTGCCATGATCATCGAGTCCATTTAATTATTATGTGGTTGCTCCCTCTATTGATCATCATAATCCTTTAGATTCCATTTTAGTTACTTTTACCAGCTGCTACCCCTTTCTATTAATTGTACGGTTTGATACTGGTCCTAGGGCTGCTTTGGATTTAAAGATGAGATTAAAGTTTAATAAAATATTATTTTTTAATATTATTATTATATTAAGATTTGAAAAAATTAAATTATTTATTATATTTTATATGAAAATTTGAAAAGTTGTAATGATGAGATACTATTGAATAATTTATTCGCATTAATTTTGTTTTTCATTGATATTAATGTAGAGATTTTGCTGATTTTTAATTAGAATATAAACTACTAAAAACCATGCATTACGTACAAAGGTTGCCAATTCGACATTAATCATTGTTCGTAGAAGCGATTATCGGTATGATTCTATATATATATAGTGAGTTTCTTGAGCATGTAACTTGTAAGAAGCTATATATATGTGTGTGTGTGTATGTGTATATATATATATATATATATTTTAATATAAGAATCTCATTTTTTTTAAAATAAAAAGAGAAATGATCGACTAGTTTGGATATCCAAACTCAAACTATTTCATTATCTCATATCATCTCGTATAATCATTACAACTTTCACAAATTCTTATACAAAATAAAATAAACAATTAAACTTTTTCAAATTTCAAAACAAAACTAATATTAAAAAATTATATTATAACAATATTTTATTCAATTTTTAACAAAACATCTATCTCATCGCATTTAAATTGTGTAACCAAACGATATTTATAAATTTAGGATGTACAAGCCTCGTACACCTCAAAAGTGGATAAATTTGAGATTTATATAAAAAATTATTTTTTTAATGGTAGACTTTATTTAAAAAAGAGTAGGCACGACTTGCACACTTTAAGATTATATCTAATATTATTATAAAAAAAAGACGCAGTTAATTCTTAGATATATTTTTTTAATGATATTAAAAATAATTATAATAGACCAAGTACCCAAAAAACCTCCATCCTAATTGATTTCATTCTTCGTACTATAGAATATACTAATTATGATCATGTAAAATGCATCATGCATGCATGTGTGTGCATGTATGTGTGTTATTTGTATGCATAATATTGTATCGGAAATTAACAAGAGTACTGGATTTATCCATATGGCCGTTGGAAATAGTGAAGCAAATTATAACTCTTAAGTGATCTTCAGATAGCTTTATATATATATATATATATATAGGTGTGATGTTTAATTAGAACGTACGTGGCATATATATATATATACACTATGATCTGCTAGGTGAGCCGTTGATTAAGACATATGATGATTTGTGCAGAGCTTAAGTAGGTACGTACGTACTACTCCTGAACTTAAACTCATGACCAAATTAATCTAATTAAATGACTTGATTCCATTAGTTGGCAAATGAATCCTTTAATTGCATGTGTACATCGAGAGAGAGAGAGAGAGAGAGTGGGGGGTTACAGCTTATTTGCGTAATGATTGCACTCGTGGCTCCCAATCCTTTTTTAGCGAGAAAGAGCTAGACGGAGATATTAGATAATATAGAGAGGGAAAGAGAGATCTAGATCATCTACGTACGAAACCATCTGTAACAAATGAACAAATTAACTCGAGTGATTTATTTAAGATAACATAAAGTTGCATGCAGTGTACCTTGTAGCATTATAATTAATTAATTAATTACGACTATAGAATGTTCGTAGCAATTAGCTGCTGCTGGCCGGATAAAGTCATGATCAGATTCATTAATTATAAGTACTCTCTCTCTCTCTCTCTCTCTCTCTCTCTCTCTCTCTCTCTCTCTCTCTATATATATAAAGCTAATTAGATCAATTAATAAAGGTGTTAAAAGCAACGTGCGTTTGCGATATTAATGCTCTTAATTATTTTCTTTGCTTCCCTTTTCCTCACATGCAGCAGCGGTACTATAGTCTATAGTACTCCTGATCTCTCCGGCCTTCATCTTCAATTCCCTTCAAACTTAAGAAAATCCGGACTCCATTATTATATTATTATATTATTATATATATATATATATGGTGCCAACTAATTAACCCATGTGTCTAATTATCATTCACACTTATAATTAAGCAACTAATTATAAGATAATTACCCTTTTTTAAATTCCTAAAGTACAATACACGTTATCTGATCTCATATCTATATATATATGACGTTTGTGGAACAGAATTTTGTAGAGGCATCAAAGTTCCAATAGTATAATTAGTTGATCCGCATGAACAAGTGTTATCATTATTGATAAAAAAAAAAATATTAACGTTAAGGATCCATCTTAATTAAATATTCAGTCGGATCCATCATTCTCCAAAAATCCACTTTACGTACGTACCATGTATGCACGTTTCGATCGGTCGTGCGCATTACTAACGTACGTCGTATATAGCACCAAAGATCGATGATGATCAGTAATATTTAAGCTGCATGCCAAGCTAGCTATGTATGAAAAGTTTGAGATCCATCGAGTAGATTCCTTTCAACGTACGGGTTTAATGAGAGAAAGACGAAAGAAAGAAGATTCCATTCAGATCATGGAACGAGCAATCCGGGGACCCAATATACAACTAAGATCATCATCGATTGACATACCGTATCTATATATATGCATCAATATCCCACCCAAGAACGACGAATCCAGATCACGATAATATTCTTAGTGGATGATCGAAGACTAGATCTCTGGTCTCCGCTACCACCGTTCATTAGATTAGACAAATAATCGAGACATGATGCATGATCATGTAGAAGAAGAATCGTACGCGCGTCATGTATGGCTAGTGTATATATTCTTCCCTAAAATGAGCAGCTAGCTACGGCCAGTCGTTTCAAAAACAATATGTTTCCACTTTTCTTTTGTTTGCTAGCTAGCACATGCATCATTCAACTTGTCTTATTAATGCCTACTTATCGAAGATAGAGATGGATTTTTACCTAAATTTAGCTGTTTGAAAACCCTTAAAAAGTTTCATTAATGCCTTCTTGATCAGTATTGTTCTTTTCCTTTATTTTGAGTGGCACGTAGCACATAAATGCAGTCCAAATTATATGAAACATAATCATCAAGACGTGCGCATTAACGAGAATGGAAACATACTGTGGTTCACTATAAAAAGTGATTGTCTGCATGACCCTGATCTTGTTCATTTGGACTGTGACATTTCCTGATTCAATCATCTAATTATCGTCGTGGTACACATGACACTAGCTAACTAGTCTATTCTAACATGGACATTGGGTGGCTTCCACCCATTGATGGATCATCTATTCTATCTATTTTCTTCTCTCTTTTGTTTTTTTCTGGGCCATAATCCAGCAATTTCTGTCTAAAAGATGCTTCCACCTCTTGTCATGACTGAATACTTGGAGATGTTAGTGGCTTGCACAGGAGCATGCTTCCATCATTCTTCTAAAAAATCCTTGCTTCAAGTACATACTGTGGGTGGGTTGCTCTACCATTAACCTTTAGCTCCGATATATTTGAGAACCAAAAAGATGTTGAGTCCAACTTATACAGCTAAATACTATATATAAAATCTTCCCCATCAATGGCCATGATGAAGTTGCACCGCCTAGCTAGCGAACTTCTCTCTCTCTCTAGAAACTCTCCAGGGTTTGGGTTGCTGAGACTTTTCATCAAGATTTCCTCAGTTACTTTCGTTTTTCTTTATGGATCGATCTTATAATTAAGGACCTCGATCGTCTTATGGATTTCATCGCTTGAGCTACTACAGATCATCAACTAGATTAGAGAGCATGCACGTTGGTGGGTCCAAATTAACTTTACTGGAACTTGTACTTTGATATGGGTGTCGTGTAGAATAAATTAATTTACCCACACGTATTGTTACATAAACACCTTTTCTTTTCTTTTTTCACCAAGACCTATGCAATTGGTCTGCCTGCTATATATATATATGTATATATATATATATATATGTGTGTGTGTATATGTATAAAGCGGTAAGGGATCTCCGCATGCCATTCATTCTGCTTTCCATAATGTCCCACTCCACATTAACTATGTTTTTAACTGCTGATTACTGGCTAAAGCGTGCGATACTGGCTAAAATTCAGAACCTTCAACAGTAACACGTGTTTGCTGATCTTATGAGAAAAATCGAGATAATATTATCAAATAGCACAGAGAAAGTGAACGATAGATAATTAAGGAAAGAAATTAAATTAGCTGTTGGGCAAAGGGGAATAATGATTTTTTTTAGAGCAATACTACGTACAGTCGTGGAATTGCAAACGCCGTGTAATCGTTTTGAAAAAGAATGGGGTCTACGATTAAAAAGTTAGTTTTTTTTTCATGTGGGTCCATATTAATTTATTTTTTTCAAAGCGACTACACGCCGCTTGCACAACCACGACTGCAAATATCATTTCTCTTTTTTTTTTTAAATAAATTAAAAAAAAAAAAAAAAAAAAAAAAGGAGAAGAAGAAAAGGAAAAAAAAAAAGGGTTATTGAGGTGAAAGATTTTATAGCTAGGCTGCAAGTTCTGATTATGTTGGAAAATGATTTAGAAGTAACGCTCTATCAATAGAAAGGAAAAGGATATATATATATATATAAACTGTCATGCATGTCGAGAATAAAGGATACATGGCGTTACGTATAAACAGAGAAGGATTAATGTGTTCTTTTTTCTGTTTTGCTTTGCTCTGCAAGTTCTCTTGATATTATCGAGAGCAGAACTTTAATGTTGGAATGGATGTGATATTATCGATGGTGGAACAGAAGAAAGATATTGCAGTGTTGGCTTCCGAGGATGCACATAGAACAAACAATCCACGGCACAACCTTAAACTTGTTTACTAGCCTGTATTTCCTTCCCAATGAAGACCTACAGTGTACGATTCGCACGAAAAGTAAGCCCACTTCTATTCAAGCACAGAACCTTATCCCCAGAGCCTAACACGTGATCTGATGCCTCAAACCTGGCAGGCTCGATTTCCTAGTCCTGCCACTGTCTAGTGTCTACGTCCTACACATCTTTGTTTTTCGAGGATAACAACGAAACTGATCGGTACTCGTGTGGTAGATAGATACCTGATCATCAGGTGTGATCGCATGCATGGATCTGTTACAACGGTTAATTCTTAGATTCTCTCACTCGGATTCCTCTTCGAAAAGTTGAGCTCAGACAGTAGAATTAAAGATGAACAGAAAAGTTAATTTGGTGCATTACTCGAATTAATTAGCAGCATGTTACCGTTGGAATCGAAGTGCAAAGTTTTTGAGAACCTTGAATGTCCCAAATGCGTGAAAGATCGATGTTGAGAAGATCATCTACGTTATTTTTAACCCTTAATTAGATGGATATAGCTGGGATGCATTTGAGCATTATAAGTTGGGAAAAGTGTGAAAATCTTACCATTTATTGCATCATGCTTACATTATAAATGACTTGATCTAATGTGCTTAAATAATTAAAGATGGTCAAATGATATCTGTATCTTCCATCAAAGAAAATTAATCATCATAATTATAGCAAGAAAGAACCCCTCTCTCAATGGCTCACCATTAGGTAAACGAACAGAAACCTTTGCCTTAATCAGAAAGTACCATAAGTCCCATTAATCTCATCCTGATGATTTTTTTTTTTTTTTAAAGTTTAGTAAAAATAACGAAAGGTGCTAGGAGGGTAGAAGATTGATGGAATAAATCAAGATAAGTGTTATAGATATTAAAAAAAAAAAATTACATAAAAGTAAATCCACAAACTGACATGACTTTAAAAAAATAATGAAATGTGACTTCATATGATTCGTTAGATATACTTTACACTAAAAGTAACTATCTGACATATTGTATCAAGCAGTGTGAGTTTGTGGATTTACTTTTATATAATTTTTTGGTAGCTAAAATATTTCTTATAAATTAATATAGACTATGAACAGATCCGGAGACAAAATACATATATATATATAAAATCTTTCATACATTATTAATTTTGGGAATTATTAAAAATCTTGGATCAAGACTCAAGAGAGACACAAAAGTCTAATTATTGCACAAAAGCGAACTGTAAACAGTCGAAAAAATGTTGTAAGGATGATTATAATAAGAGTCTTGGAAACAAAAACCGTTTCACGGCCACACAATCCCCTGCCCCCCAACCCCCACACAGACATCATTGGAACAACTAATAGTTATCGTAAAAATTGTTGTCTCCAACGACGACCCAACCATAAAATGTACAGGTACTACTACTGATCAGATGTGTAGAAAGAAGTACCATATTTAACCCAAAAAACAAAAACAAAAACAAAGATAGTTTGAGTAGTGTTATGTAATTTGTGTGTTTCCTCGTAAATTTTAAGTTGAGAGTCGTTATCACTAGTGACCTTTGACACTTTATGCACGCTCACAAAGGTATGCATGCATAGTGTTAATTTACACCGCGATCAGTTGCATTAACTCTCTGTGCATCATCACTGATTTTAAGTAAGCATTTTTGAGCTGGATGATAATGAGTAGAGTGGGCATGAAGCACAAGCACCTAATTTTAGGATTCGGCTACAAAGTAATGAGAAATTATCGATCATAATTTCCTTACCAAACTTGGAAACAAAACCATCCGATCTCATTCGATCGCTAGAAAAACCTTCGTATCTTTGATTTGTTTCCTTCCAATATTTCACTCAGACTGCCTTTACTCCCTTTAATCACATCCCAAGCAGGTTTTCAGCTGAGTTAGCTTGCTTGGGAACTGAGATCCTATTTTTGCTTATTATTCCTTGAACACCAATCAAGCTTGAGTTCAAAAGTTCATAACTACCAACATTCAGCACATTGCTTGACCCTTCGGCATATTCTCTCTGTGAACAAGGCGAAGGTTGGGTTGTACCTGTCCTTGTGGGGTAGAGCTGCTGCAAATGCGTGACAGTCGCGAAAAAATAAAAATAAAAAGGAAAAGTCGTGGGTGGTGATCCCGAGGTATTGGTGCATCCAGGTCTAAAGTGAGAAACAATTACGACGACAGAACAAAAGCCGCATATCCTCTGAAAAGAGAACGAGGGAGGTCAAGGAATAAAAACCCTCCTCCCTTCCCCAGTCTTCTTTCAGTTCTTCCGATTTAAAAAGGGGGAGGCTGTGAGCTCTGCCTTTTGCTTGTTATTTGAACACAATCGCATGATTAAGTTTTCTAAATTCGAATGACAGAGGATAAAAAGAGGTGCTCGTGCCCTTTAAATTTGCATCTCAATATCACTAAGGAAGCATTTCAAGCTCCATTTTTAGCTCCATTTTTATCACATAAATGCATGCTTTACTAACAAATCTTTGGAGTTCTAGGAGAAAAAGAAGATTATGATATCCAAATGAAAAATGGAATAGTATTGGCCAATGTGTAAAGATTTCAAGCAGCAATAGGATATGCTTATTAAAATTAGGAAGGTTAAAACCCATCTATTATGGAGCTCACTGTGAGAAGAATTTAATATTCTGCAATCGGAAAAGAAGCCAGACCAAGTCCAATGCAAACAAGGAAAAAATGATGGACTTATAAGCACCACCGGCCACATTTTATAGAAACGAAATCAATCATTCATTTCACAAAAACTGAAAATTTTCTTTAGCATACTACAAACCCTGACAGGCAATGGGGTTAACCTTACAGGCAATGGGGTTAAATTCACATTTTCTTTCAGAAGTTGGTTGTCCAATTGAGATGACCCAGTTCGGCCTGTTGATAGGCACCCACCTGTGAACCAGGGGCAGCTGCAGCCACACCAACCCCGACATTACCACCCATAGCAGGTGCTAAGTGGTGTGGATTAGCAATTGCAGCCGGCTGCGGAGGAGGATGGTACATACCCGGAAATTGCATGTGAGAAGATTGTGCAGCAGCTGCATTAAAGGAAGCATGACCTGTGTGGGATGGCATATATGCACCATGGGGTGATTGCGCTGGCATGTTGTAGTATGGAGTGGATTGCATACCCGGAAGCTCCCTTGGGTTTTGAATCCAATGCATACCCGGAAGCTCCCTTGGGTTTTGAATCCAAATTTCAGATGCCTCGGCCTGCCATGTCAATATTGAATAAAAAGAAATTATATTATTTTTTTTAGCAAACCAATAGATAAATAATCCGACCAGCCAGATTAATTACATTATAAACCCGTTCAAATACAATTAAAAAAAACAGAGATGCATTAAAACAACTCCCGAATGTACAACAGCCCGAGTTTATTTGATTAAAAATTCACACCAAAAGATGAAAGGAGAAATCTACGCACGCCAAAAGTCAAGGTCAATCCTCAGTGGACGTCTCTAATCCAAGGACATGTGAGATTGTAGATCAATAAATACAAAATAAATAAAAAATCATATCCACTGAACATTTTACAAAATTCAAATCTCTATGGCATGAGCCTAATTAGATGCCCAGCAAATTTGATAATACAAAGCAGAAATATATCAGGGTCGTGTACGTTACAAAATAGCGTAATAGAGCCTGCAGGCTGTTACGACCAGTTTAATAATTGAGGAAGTCAGGATCCTCACAAGTAGTTAGTACCTATATATGAACAGCTAAATGATGACAATCAACCTCAGAAATTTAAATTACCTTTCTTCTCTCTTTTTTATTGGCACTGGGTATCTGGAACAAAGTCTAGACTAATGCTGAGGGCGCACAGGTTCTCGATAACGAGTTTCCCACAAGTGCATCTCAGGTAATTCAAGATAAAAACTCCCCCAGTCTAATGGTTCCTAGAAATTGTTTGCACCCAATGATTCAACCTTAGACTTGAAGGAAGCATACCATCAAGACCAACGCTCTTACCACTTGAGCCATCCCTAAATTTACATTATGAGCGCAAATTTCAGAACCAACCTGCTTCCTTTTTAAATGGTGACATTGGGCACCAATAGGATTCACTTACAACATAGTAGGAAGTGTCTATAAATTACAACCTTATCTGGTGTAAATCTCTAGATGAACTCTTTGATACATCATACAAATCCATAGATAAATTAAGCAAGAAATGTAATTTTACCTGCGGATTTGAGACATAAATGTTGCTATCTTTGTATTTGACTCGAGATGAGTCTTCGAGCCCAGTTGCACCACCAACCACACCAGGAGCATTAATATACCCGGTTGGATTGGTAAAATTCCCAAACCCTGTGGGATTGCCAGCCAGAACAGGCTTGAACTGTTGAACTCCATACTTCATGCTGCTTGCATTTAGATGTGAACTACCTCCTGACATCAGCAAGTAACTGCTACCATTTGATGGGTGGGGATAGGCAGGGTTGCTAGAATAGCCAGGCATGGCCATAGGTGAAACATAAAGTGGGGGCAGGAATTGGCGGTATGGCAAAAGATTGGCAAAATGGGGAAAATGAACTTGCGGGTACATCTGTGCTACAGATGATTGCTGCTGCTGCTGCTGCTGCTGCTGCTGAACCATGGCAATTGTTGATGCAGGGATGCTGTTGGCTGTATGTGAACTTAAAGCCTGTATTCATAAGAGAAAAAAACATTAATTAAACTGGTATCGAATATAAAGATGTTTGGTAGGTGTGTACAGTACAGGTCATATCAAAAACAGTTCTACATTTCACTTTTAATGTTTATGGCTAAAGAGAAAAGCCCATTACATGAAAACAACACTTGTATGGGCATAGAACATTAAAGATTATACTTTTTAAGTAATAATCAAAATTTGGGTAACTTAATAAAGTTCTTTAATCATTATTACCAGGGCCAGTGGGCAATCAATCATTTATGTTTTGTAAAATATTCTCCTTTTTAATTCTATACATGCCCTACAAAAATGAACAGAATATTACAGCCAAAAGCCCCTAAAAGATGAGAAGTATCCAAGCCGCTCTTGTTCATCCACCAAAATAAACATCTCAACTAAATAAGCATTAATCTATGCATGTCTAACAATAAATAAATTAAATTTACCTCCTGAGGAGATGGTAAACCCTGGCCCCGCATAGTTTCATCCATTGTGGGTCTAAAATAGGGTATATCATAACCGGTCTGAGGATCATATGCCTGCTAGAAAACCAATACACATTATAATGGAGGATGATAAGAAGTGAAAGGACATAAATGCCACAGCATCAGTAACATCTAAAATAAAGCCCACCAAATTAGTTAACATTAAATGTAAAGTAGAGATTTCACCCCTCCACAGTCAAAATCAAGTTTGGCAGATAAAGCCAGAAATCTAAATCATGAACTCACCGAAAACCCTGGTAGTTCAGGAGGATCTTGATGCTGTTGCGACTCTGAAGGAGCATAAGATGGACTGTTCTCTCGAACCAATCCAATATCTGCATAATTGTCCAAATTCTGAGGGCTTGAGGACTCTTTCTCATCAGGCAATTGATGCTCAGAATCCACTACAGAAGCTGGAGAATCAGATCCAGAATTTCTAACTTGGCTATCATGTGCCTCTGCCAGCCTGCTGCCAGAAGCATCATCGCCAGAAGACTCTGGAGCTGACACCGACAAACTGCTATCACGAATTAACAATTTAACATATTAATATTTGCTAAAGTAAATTACATACCAAGTGATTAATTGAACATTATATTGAGCTGAGATGATCCCTAAATATTTAGAATGTTGAAATAAATTTTTGAATAAGAGAGTTTCAAGACAAAAAAATCATATTTCAGATGCCCTAATGTTTTCACTGTGCCTTATGTAAATAATTTAGGTTGTGTTTGGATATAAGAATTTGTATTTAGGTTTGAAACAAAGTCAAAACAACCTTTTAAGCTTTTCAAAATACTGGATTTGAAGTCATGGTTGATTTAAAATCCAAATATCCAAATTCTAAATACAATCCAAACAAGAAATTTGAATTTTAAGACCCAAATCCAAATGCTTCTCCCCAAATCCATGCATCCAAACGACAATTATTGAATTATAAAAATAACACCAACCTCATAGCAGGTTCTACATTTGATTCTTCTGTAGTTCCTACAGCCTGCAGTCCAGCAATAAGATTCCTTGAAGAATCAAACTCTGTCCCAATGCTTCCAAAAGTGAGCCGACAGCGATCAGTCTCAGGGACTCGAATATGCTGTGCTATGATCACATTCTGATGCTCATTTATGTTTACACTAGAAAGCTTATCTTGCAACTTAGCAGTTTCAGAATCCAAATCCTTGGAATTCTCAGCAGAAGGTGAAACAGATTTTGTAGGTGTTCCAATCACCCCAGGGCTACTAACAGTCACCTTTTGGCTTGATTTAGGTTTCCACTCTATTTTATGATGGGCACCTGCAACAAAAGTTAGGGTCAATTCTCTTCCAAAAGTAAAAATAAGATAGATCCCCCACACCTTCCCCCTGTTTTTTCTTTACCTGCTAAGGTTCAGATCATTCATTGACGGCTAGTAAAATGGACAACAATTGCCAATAAAGTCAAAAGCACTTCTCAAAGCAAACAAACCATCAAATGGAAACAATCAAGGGAATGCACCACAAGAGAAGTTAAGCAGCTACTTTCATGCGTTAATCATTAATCAAAATGTTACAACACCCTGCAATACCTGAGAGCATAATGGTGCATAGATAATGCATCATAAAAAAGGAATAATATAAAACATTTTCTGTTGGAGAAAAATGCCAGATAAAAGAAATTTTTTCTTCAGGAGAAAAAGTAACAAAAAATGAATCTTCCCATCCAATGCCATATCATTGACAGTATTAGCTGTAAGCAGCTTACCCAATTGGGCTTTGCTACAGATAGAACTTAAGCTTTCCATGCTCCAAACAAATAAAACCAAAAAATAAGCTACTTAAGTTTTCTATACACACTGTAAAGCTAACTTTCTTGAACAGGCTCTACTAAACCACAAGCATTAGAACAAGCTTTAACCTGGGTCTTAGATTACCCCAATTTTTCATGACACTTTGACCAGCACACCATTAAAAGGGTAGTGATAGGGTTACTACCCTATTACTACCCATCTACTACCCAAGTTCATTTCAAGTTTTTTTTTTTTTTTTAATCATTTTCTTTTAAGTATTTTTTTAACATCCTTGATCACTAAGAAAAAATTAAAAAAATATATAACTTTACTAATACTCACGTCCTTAATCATTAAATAAATAAATAAATAATTAAAAAAAATGAAATACAAAAAGAGTAGTAGATGGGTAGTAGTATGGTAGTAACCCTATCATTATTCCCATTAAAAAAAAACCTACTATAATTTTCATCCAGTTATCAAAATCAAGGAAACCAAGATAACTTCACTTTCCAGGAGCATTTAGTGTAAAAAAAGGCTCAATTATTACAATTCTACCTTTTTGATGACCCGCAGGTTGTTGATGTGGCCTGCCACTATATTGGTTGCTTAAGAATGATCTGCTTACGGACATGCTGGCAATAACAGAATCAGTTTCAGTTGTTTGGTTGAGGTCGTCAGTTCTCGAAATGGCATTGAGAGGTCGTGATGCTTCTGTAGAACCATCCTTTCCCAAAAGTGACTTTGAGAAAGAACTACTAAGCACAGTGGACATTTTGACAGAGTTGTCAGAATGCTGTCTGCGAACACCAACAACACCAACTTCCCGTTTAATAGCTCCAACAGTGCCTGAAGACCTGGAATCTGGAGATGGCACATGAACTGGATCTGTGGAAGAGGAATACACCCCAATAGCAGAACTGCCTGATGCCAGAATTGCAGGATTTGGTTGGGAGTTGTTTGACTTTGCTGCTTGCACCCGCAAATTTGGGCTGGGAACTGACGCCTGCTTTTCCTCTAGTACCTTCCCATCACTGTCCCTTGAACTGGCATCTCGAGCATGTCTAGGGTGTGAATCAACCGGCCCATTCAAAGTCTGAGATGAACTCCGTCCACCAGGAGGCTTCTGGCTGCCTGAGGTTCCTGTAAAGCTGCTGTAAGAGCATTACAAGGACCATATATCAACATCATGATTTTGCAGTGCAGCAGATGTGCTTAAGTCAGGTAATGCTTCACTCCATCTCCTTCACAACACTTTTCAAATTCACTGTCCTCAAAATCTACTTCTCCCTCAAAAAGGACCCACATTTTTTTTGTTATTGATTACTTATAAAAAAAAATTGTTATTGATTATTTTTCTCATCCCTCTACTTTTTGGCCAAACACCTAAAACCATGATCTCCCTTTGTGCTTTTATTGCATTTTATCAAATTTAGCATATTTAAAAAGGAACCATAAAGATCAAGTGATATTGGTGTTTTCTGTCTTAAAAAACAAGGAACATAGCTAGGAGACCGACTGTCACAGATAATCTGGACATGCGGTCAATAGGTTCTTTGATCAACATACTGCTATATTTAATGGTGGGTGGGGCACAAATACAGAACTAAGAGTATTTATGGGGAGAAAAGAATAAAAATAATTTGAAGTATTACTTATAAAAAAATAATAATAATAATTTGAAGTATTACTTATAAAAAAATAATAATAATAATTTGAAGTATAGAATATTACCCCTTTGTAGGAACATTTGGTATCACTTTCTCATTGGTAGATCTTGTACGTTGTGGTGAAGTAGGCTTCACCTCTTTCTCCGTGTTTTGATTAACTCTGTTATCTCTCACAACACAGAACTTGATGCCTGCACTCGGCAAGAATCTACCGATCAACAAGTAGTCCATGGCACACTAAACAGAGGCAACAAAAGCAGTGATCCGTTTCCATAAATATCTGGGGGGTGCGTGAAACCTCATACATAAATATGTAAAAAACGTACAACGAAACCGTAAAGATGCGTGAGATGCATAACAAGAAAAGCAAAGCTGGATAAATATTTTGGATGTAGCAAGTATAAAGTACCATAAGTATGACAGGAAATATTAGTGCAAGAACATAAAAACAATACTAGGAAAGGGATCCATCAAAGCTCACTCCAAACTTTTTTTATTGGAGCCACTCTAAACTAATTAATACTTATCACTTCAGTTGTTAGTACTCCACTCATGCTGGAAGCACGTTTACCATTCACCTAACAGTGAACTTAGCCTTTCAAAATTATTAATCTAACAGTATGTTTATAGGTAATCAACCATTATATTTGATGAGTTCACTTAATTCAGAAAGATGTACACGCGTGTATAGCAAAACTAGAAATTGTAAAATCAGAAATTGGCAACGTAATGTGTTTTACACTTATATACCATGTAAAATTGTAAAGTCAGCATCGCACCGGACTGTTAATTAGAAATATATATATATAAAATAAAAATAAAAATAAAACCAAAGAGAAGGGATAGGTAGGAAGCTTATTTGCCAACACTAAACTGAAAGTGGAGCACCCAGTCTAAAGAATTGTCATCAGCACTACAACTGAACAAAGCAGTACCTTGTCTGCATTGATTATCAAAAAAAAAGATTATCAACACTAAAACAGAAAAAGAGGAGTACCTTGTCTTAAATTAAGAGGTAAAACATTCCGTGTATAGCCTCCTCTTCGGACATTACGATGAGAATGTGTAGAAAATTTTATCTCTTGACCAACATTCTCAAAATGCCTATGTGGATCCACAGAGTCCTTGTAACCAGTACTCTACATGCACAAACAGCTGTTGATAAGATGTTACTTGGCACAAGATTTCTCCTAAAAAATTAATAATTCAACTAAAAAAGAAAATAGAACAAAACTATGTGAGGTACAAACAATAATAACTATCCTAAAATATGTCATGGGGAAAAATGAAGATAACAAAACAATATCTAAAGCATCCTTAACTCATAGACAAATTTTCTTTTCTAGGCCCATATAGAAGTTTTTCATCAAAGAAGAAAAACAGCCCACAGAGGAAGGAGCTTTTTTGGAAGACAATGGACGAAAATAATCATAAGAAAAATGTCATGAGGAATAAAAAAACATTCAAGGATAAAAAAGTGCCCCAAAAATATACACACTTTTATAGGTATAACCATGAAAAACATGTTGCCTCAAGGATAAATGTCTAATCCTATTATGGTAGCAAATGTAAAACATAGGATAATCTGCACATGCCTTCAGTCTCCTCATAGAGAACCATGGCATTTTCCCCAAACTTAACAACCAAAAAATGAAAATAAAGAAAAAAATAATCATAATTGGATCATAGAAGACCAAAAACAAATAGAAAGTGATGCAAGAAACTGGAACAGGAATTAGCTAAAAAAAAGTTTATACCTCCTTTTTCTTCTCTCTTTTCCTCCTCACCTCATGAAATGGATCTGAGTAAAAATTAGAACATAAGTACATTGCATTAAAACATGAATAAAATTATATAAAAGCATGCTAAAAAGTTCACAGTACATGGCCAATAAACTATAGCTCTATAAAAGAGAGGAAATGCCATAAAAATTTGTAAAGTTCACACCTCCAAGAGGTCATCTGCAATGGTAACTGGTCACGTCAAAACTTGCCCAAAAAATTAAGTCATTACAAATAAATGGATTTTTTTTCAATTGATTTTTTTTTTTTTTTTTATTTATGTTGGGGAACCTCTCCAAGGCAAGGCCCTTCGGACCCACCCATGCATAGTAAACCCTGATCCCGTGCACCGCACTCTCGAAAGTTTCCCTACACGAAACTGATTAAATCGCTGACTTTTCACCAGGGGGTATAGCCCCAAATGATTGTTTACACCCATGAGCTGTTGAAACTTAGACCTTGAAGGGAGTGATACTCCAAGACCAAGGCCTTCACCACTAGTAACACCACGTAACCTCCAAAGCAAGATTATAAAGTAGAGAAATTACACCCATGACAGTTGGTCAGGACCAATTCCAATAATTTGCAAACTTTCTAATGAATTGTAATTCAGGAACAATCTATCGCATCGTGTTAGAGACGAAGTATTTTACAATATTAATTCCAACACACTTGGAAAATCAAGAAAATTCCTTCCATCACTTTCCTCTGCGAGTCTTTAGTATTGGCTGCAAAATCATCCTACCCTACATTACACACTCCTTGGTTAGCAGCACATTGTGTGACATGGGTAAGGCTAGGTCTATGTAAGGTCTCTCTCGGATATCATGAAGTGAAAGACAACCAATCCAAAGTATTATCTATTTTTCTACAATTATTAAGCAAGAAGATTAATGATAATAGGACTTGTGAACGAGTTTAAAACAAAAATGATTAAACAAGACTAATAACGAGGGCATAACTAACAATGCCCGTCAAACATACCTGAAGCAGAGTATCATTCACATACTGAAAGTGGCAGTGGGTAGTTTATGTGCCAAAAAAAAAAAAAAATCATATCGGTACTAAAGAGCCAAACTTTACAAAAACATAGCCTGTCGTCAGTCCAAAACCCAAATTCAAAGCTTGGTTATCAATGAAATAACAATCTCCATTGATTTGAAACCCATCAAAAATCAAAGAAAAAACGCTAACGATCCAAAACAAACAAAATCAAGACAAATGTGAACCAATAACACCTTTAAACTCCCCAGAAAAAGTCAATATACACAACCTTAACCAACTTCTAAGATCAAAAAATCAGCGAAAGAACAAAAACCCATTAAGCAAAAGAAAAACACAAACCAAGACAGACACAGCGACAGCCAGTATGAGCCCTACCTTGGTTGAGCAATTTCTGTGCGGTTTCATTAGGATCCATGTTAGTTTCCTTCAGGACCGCATAGATATCCAATTCAGAGTGATTGCCCACAATTTCCTTGATTGATTGGATGGTCTTGCGCACACGCGCAGAAAGTAACTGAGTTTCACCGCCCTCGACTGCCGAGCCGCCAGAGACCATCTCAAACTCTGTCGGAGAGAAACCCTAAAAACCCCCGCCGCCAAAAATAAAAATCAACAAAATATTACGTTATTTACGTAAAATATATACGCATAGATAGCAATCAAAACGCCAATGTTGCTGGGTGAGAAACTATGGTTAGGGTTTTGGTGGGTATATGACAGAACGGCTTGGGGAGAGGGCGGGGGAAGGAGCGAGGGTTTTGTAAACGTTTACTTGGGGAAGTGGGGGAAAATGATAGTTGGGCATTAACCCTTCGTTTTTCGAAAATTTCCGTTAATACCCTGAGCGCGAGCATTATTTGAGTAGAAAAAGGGGTACTGTGATTGGGGTTTTGAACTACGGAAAGTCTTCTTGTCAGCCCCTATTTTGTTGAAGCTGGAGCA